>NC_053022.1:409954174-410078162 GCF_003073215.2 Triticum urartu | reverse complement strand
CACTTCCATGACGATAAATCGCGCATCATAGAAGTGATTTCATCAAGGGTGACCGACACGTGGCATCCACCATAACGGAACGTCGTTAAGCTATCGGGTCGGGTTTTGGATTCGATAACCCGTTAACAGCCCCGACCAATGGGGATTTTCCACGTGTAAAATCATCATTGGCTGGAGAAGACACGTGTCAGGTCCGCGTTGGCACAGGTGTCATACATCCAATGGGCGAGACGCGCCTATGATATGTTGACACGTGGACCGGCCCATCAAGTTTAAATGGGCCGTCCCAACTGAAGGCCCACAAGATTTTGCGGACCATAATGGGCCGGCCTAGCTAAAGGCCCACGAGATTTTGCGGACCATAATGGGCTGGCCCAGCTAAAGGCCCACAAGATTTTTTGGGCCATAATGGGCCGGCCCAGGTAAAGGCCCACAAGATTCTTGCGGACCATAATGGGCCGGCCCAGCTAAAGGCCCACGAGATTTTGCCGACATTAATGGGCCGGCCCAGCTGTAGGCCCACAAGATTTTGAGGACCCTAGTAGGCCGGCCCATTAACTGGCAGCCACGTTTTGGGCCAAATGTCGGCCCATATTTGATCCGGTCCATTAATGGCCTGCCACGCTCCGGGCCTAATAGTGGCCCATATGAGATCCGGTCCGTTAAAAGCCTACCACGTTCTGGGCCAAATTATAGCCCAGATCAGGTCCGACCCTTTAAGAGGCTTTGGGCTCAATTATGGCCCATATCAGATTCGGTCCGTCAACTGGACACTATGCTTTTGGGCCCACTTGCTAAAGACCCACTTAGTAATTCGGCCTGATATTATTTTTGGCCTATTAAGGGCCCGTTTAACATTTCGGCCCTATATTAATTTTGGCCTGTTAAAAGCCCGTCATATAGCTGGGCCTAACTAAGGCCCGGTTTGCATCCGGGCTGCTCGCAGCCGATATCTGATTGGGCCAAACAAGGACCGAGAAAATTTTGGCATGTTAAAAGCCCGTGATTTGATTCGCACAATCATGGGTCGGGGTTCATTTCAGGCTGCTGCCGGCCCGTGAGCTGTTCGGCACGTTTCAGGCCCAACCTACATCGTGATTACATGACGGCCCGATTATGTACCGTAATTTTGCGGTTTGGCCGGTTTACTGCAAAGACAGGATATATATACAGTAAAATAACTACAACATCGAATAAGAAAAAACCTAGACTATACAATAAAGAAATTATGGCATATTACATCCACTGGGCATCAAAGTTCGCCACTATGATAATAAAGCACAAGCAGACAGCAGATTACATACACGGGGCATCAAAGATCGCCACCAGTGCAAATAAACACGCCGACAAAATAATATACAAAACCGACAGCACTTCAATAGAGTTCAAGAAAGGTTAGCCCTGCTGGGGAGCTGCAGCGCATGCAGCTGAGCAAGATTATGAGACTGCGCTTGTTCAACATTTATATCTTCCTCACTCTGAAAGATAAACAAGCAAACAGATGACAGGTTTTTCACATAAAAGTATCAGTGCTGACAATTCATCACATTTCTTACTGACGAATAAAGTGACATAGTTTAAAATTTCATTAACACAATATGGTATTGTTCAGGTCAAGACATGGCAGGAAATGACATTGTGAAGGAGTTGGCAGCTTCACGACACCACTGGATTACAGATCAAGAACTCATAAGTATCAATGGTTAGTGTGTTGTCAATTTATACCATTTCAGATTGGCAATTAAAGAGACGGTTTAAATAATATTAGAATGATATGACATTGTTCATAGTTAAGACATTGCAGAATATGACATTGTGCTGTAATGGATAGGTTCACCACACCACTGGATTACAGATGAAGAACAGAAGCATACATGCAGTGCAAAAGAAGATCACTTGCTCTATATAGTTTAATTTACATGGTATGAAGAAGGAACTTGGTTGTACAACTGAAAACTTAAATTGAGAAAGGACAAACTTTTGTTTATGAACTACATAATAAACTTTAAACAAGCAATTTGATGCAAACACCAAAAATAAACAGCTGTTGCAGTCATGCCTCACCAAATATATACAACAAAGTTTGAAGGCTTGAGATGGACAAACTTACATTATTGGTGAAGACAGGCTCTATAAAGGCCTTGTCCATGCTGATGGGGGGGCAATTCAAGAAGTTTACCACCGAATCTTCTTCAAAAGCATTGCCTTTATTCTACATTTTGTTAAGAGTAAATATAGATGTGATAATATACGAAAAATGGAGAATATTGAACATAAGATGAAGAGTGATGCTACACAACCAAGTAGCTATAAATGTAAGTGCAGCGATACAGGTAAAAGGTACAGCCAAGAGCAATGCACAGCTAAACTTCTTCAATACCAACCTTATGGTAAGAGTAACTATAGATCTGATGTGTAGAAAATGGAGGGCAAAGGAAAATAAGCTGCAAAGTGATGGTACATGAACAACTACCTGTCATTATAAGTACACTGATAAAGGACAGCATGTACTTACAAGAACAATGCAGAGCTAAAAAAACATTGGTATTGGATATATTCTACACTAATGTAACCATTCATACAGATCAGATAATTTGGAGCGAGCAATTGATAAGCAAGCTATCATGCATACTCCTGTCACATAATGAACTAGGTATGTATGCAAGTATAGTGATACAGGACAACAGGTACTAACAAGAGCAAAGCAGCAGGCAGCATATTTGCGATATCCTGTCGTTCTTGTCAAACCGGAATTCTTCTTCGAGCAGATTTCCTGCAAAAAAGATCCGTAAGGCACATGCGGAAAAGTAGAAGTTCAATTTGTCATGTGATTTCATAGACAGTACCTCATCCTAGGAACGAGACCAGTGCATAACAAGGTTTTTCCATTCAATGTCTTCTAAATTTAGCACAGGAGACTTCACCGGAAATTCGTCTATAGACTTGCCATCAAAGTGTGATTTCCTCAGGTAACACCGATAGTGCTGCAATGCTTCCTTGAAAAGCACAAGCAAGCTTTGCTCGTCATGACTATCCAGATTGACCCTCGCCTAGTTACAACAATGTAATGTAAATCATTGATGTGTTCAATCAGCAGAAAACAGGAAAATAATAACCATGAATAATAGCACTTACACGTAAGTTGGACAGGAAGATGTGAAAATGGTGTTTGTCTTCACAATAATCTTTCCATGATGGGAATATATGCGCGTAGTCCCTAACAACATTGAAAGTATTGTCTTTTAAACTGGGAATAAATGGAATGGGGTTCCAATCTGCAGGAATTGGCCGTCTCTGCAGTTGGGATAGGTCTTCGGCGGATGGACTTGCTGTACTTTTTGCTGGAGTGGGATTTTTCTGTGGTACAGCTGGTGCTATGGCAAATGAAATCGGTATACCTTTTGCTGGAGTGCAGGTCCTATGTGGTGGGGCTAGTGGTGTAGCCAGTGAAGTATGGGTACAGTCTGTTGGAGTCAGTCCTACGTTTTGTGTCACTGGTTGTACAGCCAATATAAGTGGGGTGCCGTCTGATTTCTCCGGCACCACCACGTTTTTCAAGGACTTTGCTGGTGCTCCTTCAGGTTCAGCAATCACCCTCTTCCTTTTTGATGTCTGATGCACAAGAACAGCATTTGAGTGGAAAAACATGGTATGATGACAGATGGAATATGTATTGATAATGGGTGGGCATGGCATCTCGACATATATGATGAGTAAACTAAGCAGATGGTGGTGCAACAAAGTAGAAGAAATGCAAGACAACATATACAAGATACCCACAATCAATAAAACATTGCGAAATTAGAATAGGAACCTTGATGGGTGAACAGGACAGGCCATCTGCCTTTGACTCCTCGAGGTTAGAATAGTCATTAGGATCATATTCTGAACAAGAATCAACAGGTGGGGAGCGTATGAGTTTCATTGCATCCAGAATGGCACTCAATGCCTTGGTGCCAATTTTTTAAGTCATTGCAGTGTTTAGCTTCAAGAGTGGACTGCTGCTAGTGTGACACAAAGCAGCTACATAGATCATAGTGTAGATATAACGGGAAAACCTTAAGCATCAAAGTAAAATCAGCAAAGTGGAACTTACTGGAATATATGTGCTAGTATTGTCGGTACGGCTAGAAAGGCTTCGGATACCAGCTCTCTTCAAGTGAAGGTGCGGTACTGTTAATATCAGTGTAACTCTCAAAGGCGACACAGCTCCCCGCATTTCCTTGCTATTCTTATAGGATTCAAGTGGGCAGGCCACTACAAATCCTATTCCTATGTTTACAAGATCCTACGAATCAAAGAGGCTCAAAGTGTCCATCACAACCGACCGTATAGACCTCTACACTGCAAATGTCCCTGCTCATCTTCAGTACAAGGAACATACTATACTACTATCATACTCCCTCCGTTCCAAAATATAAGTCTTGGTAGAGATTTCCACTATGGATCACATATAGATGTATCCAGATACATTTTAGAGTGTAGATTCACTCATTTTGCTCCATATGTAGTCCATGGTGGAATCTATACAAAGACTTGTATTTAGGAACGGAGAGAGTACATGTTAAAGAAGAACGGAAGAGGAACATGGTAAAGAAGAAGAAGCAGATTTGGATAATAAAATGTTGGTTGCGCAGTGCCCACACATGATGAACCAGAGCGCATTAAGAATGCAACTCCCAGCTGTCTCTCGACCATTTCAGGCGGTTGGATGAAGATCCTATGTCTCCTAACCCTTCTTCTTCCTCGTCTCTGATTCTTCCCATACAGAACACCGCACGGGCCACCGGCCGGACCACCGGCCCCAACCGTATGTGTTCCTCCGCCACCCCCACCCCCGCCCCAACCCCCGCCGCGTCGAGATTTCTTCGTTCGGCGAGGCCCCACAACCACCCGAGCCCCTTCGATCGCACCGACGAACTCCGGCGAGCTCTGAAAAATCGACTGACCCAATTTGAAATTTAGTCTACTGTGATTTAACTAGTGTGGAATATAAAAGGGGAAAACCATAAGCATTGGGAGTATAGTGTTGAGCGTGCCATGGCGGATCTGAAGGTGCAAACCGGACAAAGGCAACTTCTCAACCAAGACAAGAAATCAGAGTAAAGCAGTGGCGATCTATTTTCTTGCTGCGATAAATAAGTTGAGCAGATATGAAAGAGTACCGCCTCTGGTGCGACGCCGTGTACACATCTGCTAAGAATTTGACGGTGCTGCGGTAGCAATGACTGTTGGCGGCATGGAAGCAGATCTAGGAGGGTATACGGTGGCGGCGGGGCACGGTGGACGAGACGGTCGTAGGAGCGGCACCGGCAAGGTGGACAACGGCGGGGATGAAGCGAGAGGACGGGATGCAAGGATCCCGGTCCAAAGCCATGGATGAGAGAGGTCGATCTCTTGTAATGGACGGCGGCGTCGGGGTATTAGCTCTGGCATGGTGGAGGAGGATGGCGGTGGATGGGGTGGCGGACGGCGGCGGACGGAGGAGGGTGGGGTGGAGAGGGTGTTTTGGCGCCCACGGAGTACGAATGGGGAAAAGGGAGGTAGAGAGGAAGGGGGGAACCATGTATTCAGGGCGCGCTTGTCTCAAATGCGAGGAAATTTACAAACTTAGCCCCCATTTCAAATTTTATTACATCACAGCAACATTAGTCGGTTGGGGATAGGACAGTAATCTTGCGTACACCGAATATTTGCCGACGAGAGTTTGTTTTTGGCGCCCACCGTGTATGAATATGAATCGGGGAGGGAGTCGATTTCGGCCGAGGACACACTGTGTTTTGGCGCCCACCGTGTATGAATCCGGGTGAGAGGCGGTTACGTTACGTTTGGGTGAAATTACAAACCTACCCCTATCGAAACCTATAGAAATCCAGCAGATAGGCTTTGCGTGGCAGGGATAGGCAGTAGTGATTCCCATCTCGCAGATTTTGGTTTCGGGTGGTTACTGCGAATTTCCCCGCTTCGTTCAAACTTTGGAGAGTGCATGTTTACCGTGCCAACTCAATTCGAATCCCGTTTGTATTCTATTTTTTTCGGGCGGGATCCATTTTCAATTGGAATTACATTCTATATACATCATTTTTTTATATACTTTCAAAAGCACAACAAAGAATTCTGCTCCTTTATATGTATAATATGATTTACAAATATAACAATCTCGAAATCTTAAGGTTGAATTCGAATTTTTTTAACCAAATTATGTTCTACTAAAATGTATGGATCAGTAATATCTACATATTAAATAACATAGATGTGCGTGAATTCATATGAGTATGCATGTTTGATAGATCATTTTTGGTTCGAGTATGGATTACATGTATCATCATCTCGAATCCAAATATTTGAATCCCTTTTTTGTTCACTCCTTTCATGCCCATCTCTCTCGCATGCATGCTCCTTCAGGTAGCTATCAGTCTCTTTTCTCGAGCTCACCCGCACGCTCACTTCTGTTTCTCCTATCCTCGCAAACATGGTCTCTCGACGTCTCCCTTGAGAAGTGTCACACTCTCCCTATCATTATACATTACACGGTTTTCATTATCTCTCATGTCTCTACTGTTCTCTGGTATCACTTGGTACCTAAGCTTTCTTTTTCATCGCCACACACACAGTCTCCACTCGTCTTTCACTTTGTCTTTCTCTCTATGGGATTCTCTCACACACCCTATATGTCTCTACATATGACTCATACCACTAAAATTACTCTCTCTCTCTCTCATGTAGACACAACATTTGTTGCAGTCTCCTTTTTGTCTCCATCCCAGACTAACATTATTCATTTGTTTACTGATCAGACAACCCTGACTACTGTCTCCTCTCTCTCTCTCACACACAGACACACACACAACTCCTGCTTCCACTCCCCTTCCTGACTACTGTCTCTCTCTCTATCTCTCTCTCTCACACACAAAACTCTCGCTTTCGCACCCCGACTCGTATTTCTCTCACAAACATTTATTGACTAGCTAGCCTCTAGATAGGTTTATACACCCGCACACTCGTGCTTCCACCATCGCATACATGTATCGCTCCCGCTCCTTGTATCTATGTAGATTTTTCTTCCCTTCTTGAGACACGCCCTCTCGATCGTGCACACACACACACACACTATCGCCTCATTTTAAGTTGATACCTATCGCACACACACTCCTTGTGTCTTTGTCACACATGCACTCCGTCCTCCTCCACTCTCCCTATCTCACACACACACATGGGCTTTTTGCAACAACTAGCAAGATGCCCATGCGTTGCACGGAACATCAAGATGCATTTGTATGAGTAGTTTATCTTGTGGGGGAAAAGGGTGAACAAGGGAAGGCCTTATTTGCAAATGTGGAGAGGGGTGTGGGTATCCTTTTGCAAAATTGCCATAGTTTCCTTCCTATTCGTCAGATATAGATCGTACGGCCTATATTGCAGGATGGCAGGCACACGATCATCACCGACAATGATTTTTATAAGAGTAGGGATAAAAAATAGAGTTGGTGATGATGGTGGGCCTGCCATCCTTCAATGTAGGTCGTCCGATTTATATCTGACGGATAGGAAGGAAAATATGGCAATTTACCCGCACTCTTCACCACATTTGCAGATAAGGCCTTCCCTCGTTCATCCTTTTCTCCCACAAGATCTTGATGTTCCGTGAAACGCACGGGCATCTTGCTAGTAAGAGTAGAAATTAGACATATACCACTTCTTGAATCTTGAAACCAACAACATTCCTCCCTTATCTCATCAAAACCGCCAAAGGAATATATTTTGAGTGAAACATAACATATTTTTAGTGATATACGTATTTCAAAACTAGACTTTTTTTCTATCAAATCGGTGAATATGTATTAATCTACTTTGATCGTGTGGCAATGCATTGGCACATCGCTAGTAGTTATTATAATTTTTTGGACACCGGACAAACGGTGGAGTACATATACGAAGAGAAGAGGCGCACGCACGCAGTCGGCCTCTCGTTGTCTCGCACACATGAGTGTTACGTAAAGGCGATGTTAACAAATAAACCCTAAAACCCTAGGTGCACGATTGCTGCATTCGCGGGTACCGGGTACGTGGTGGAGCACCTTTGTAGGAATAGTCAGCTGAGCACGCCTCCTTGCCGCGTAATTGCTCTGACATGGACGCGACCTCTCATAGCACAGGCATTGAACCGGCGCGCCGGCCAAGAGGGTCGCACTCGCTGCAGGCCCAGCTGAGCACGCCTCCTCGCCGTGTGCAACCAGCTTAAGACTGCCCCGCCTGCCTTCATTGAATCTCCACGTGTGTCAGCAACACGTCCTTCCGCGAGCCGGCAGGCATCTTAGAACACAAAAAATGACTAAAATATAGTTAATTTACGCATGGTCTTGACTTGTTGTGCTCGCACTTGTAGTAGGAACTAGTAGAGGATTTTCTTTATTTATAACTCTCCTCACATCTTTTTTGGCTTTGAAGTGAATCATGGTTGTGGACATTATGTATGAATGTGCAGATATCTGTGAACATGAGTTTGATGTGGAAGTTTAACTTGGAATGTCGGGCTTGCGCGTGAACTATACCATGTCCAATGCTTCGTCTGTTATTGTTTCGAAAGTAATTGTTGTTATTACATGACCTGAAAAAATACATTTTGTGCCACATCAGTAGATGCACGGACATCACAACAGGCATGCTGACTGGATAAACATTTGAACCTAGCTATTATGAAGGAAATTTTGTATTGACAACAGTTTTAGATAGCAGGAGACGCCTAGCCTGCTCTGCCTCTACTAGCTTATTTCTGGCTTCTTCCATCTCTTCTTTGGCTTGGGTGAAGAGAGCAGCTGATTGCTCTTTTCGCTTCTTCAGGAACTCAGCTACCTTCTCAAGGGCTGCTGCACGCTTTCTTTCAGCCTTTACTAATGCTACGAGGACACGAACAACTGACGACTCCACCTGGCTTGTGTGTAATCCAGCATCATCTGGGAATTTGCACCTTGTGTCTAATCCAGCATCATTAGGGAACTGGCATCTTGTGTGTAATCCAGCATCATTTTGGAAACATGATCTCGAGGTTGACCATACTTCCCTCCTCGCAGGAACTGCATCCTGACATGAAGTTACTTCTTTTTTAGATCAATACTCAAAGCAACCCAGATCCATTTAGTAGAAGCCAGATAAACAAAACTCAGAGAAGTGAATTCAAAAGGAAAAATAAAATAAAAACAGACAACAAGGTGAGAACACCCACTTCCTACATCAAGCTAAAAACGAAAGCATTAGGACGATTAAGACTCTTCTTATTACACATCGAAGAACACCACGCTTAAGAGAAACAGAAACTACAACATATACACATCGAAGAACATGAGGCTACATGAAAGTAATTGAAAGGGTGTTACTTACCAAAGCTCAATTTACAGGTTCGATGCAGCTCCTCTTAAACTTGCCACGCTCCTTGAAGATGTCCCAAATATCCTGTGTTTGGTCTTCATTGCTCCTCTGCATGTTCGCACTCGTGATTTTAAAATCTCAACATGGCAAGAAAAATATACTAATAGTAATACTCGCGCATCTTGTGGGCAACATTAAAGCACTCGTCTGCCATGTTAGAGCATCTCCAACAGAATCGCAACGCGTGGCGCTTTAAAAATCTCAACATGCTATCTCTACTCTCTTCTCTACTGTTATATTTATTTAATATTTAATATTTATCTCTACTTCCTTTACTATCTACTTTTTTTCTCTATACTTTTTTCTCGCAATATAGGCCGTCCGATTTATATCAGACAGATAGGAAGGAAACAAATGGGAATTTTGCAAAAAGATACTGTAGGATCGAAAGTATGTCTACAGGGGGGTGATTAGACTACTTGACCAAATAAAAATCTATCCTTTTCCCAATTTTAGTCTTTGGCAGATTTTAGCTATCTTAGCACAAGTCAAGCAATCTTAACACAATTCAAGCAAGCATGCAAAGAGTCTATGAGCAGCGAAAAGTAAAGCATGCAACTTGCAAGAATGTAAAGGGAAGGGTTTGGAGAATTCAAACGCAATTGGAGACACGGATGTTTTTGTCGTGGTTTCCGATAGGTGGTGCTATCATACATCCACGTTGATGGAGACTTCAACCCACGGAGGGTAACGGTTGCGCGAGTCCACGGAGGGCTCCACCCACGAAGGGTCCATGAAGAAGCAACCTTGTCTATCCCATCATGGCCATCGCCCACGAAGGACTTGCCTCACTACCAGTAGATCTTCACGAAGTAGGCGATCTCTTTGCCCTTACAAACTCCTTGGTTCAACTCCACAATCTTTGTCGGAGGCTCCCAAGTGACACCTAGCCAATCTAGGAGACACCACTCTCCAAGAAGTAACAAATGGTGTGTTGATGATGAACTCCTTGCTCTTGTGCTTCAAATGATAGTCTCCCCAACACTCAACTCTCTCTCACAGGATATGGATTTGGTGGAAACAAGATTTGAGTGGAAAGCAACTTGGGGAAGGCTAGAGATCAAGATTCATATGGTAGGAATGGAATATCTTGGTCTCAACACAAGTGTAGGTGGTTCTCTCTCAGAAAATGTGTATTGGAAGTGTAGGCATGTTCTGATGGCTCTATCAACGAATGAAGAGTGGGTGGAGGGGTATATATAGCCTCCACACAAAAACTAACTGTTACACACAATTTACCAATCTCGGTGAGACCGAATTGAGAAACTCGGTCGGACCGATTTAGCAAACCTAGTGACCGTTAGGATTTTCGGTGGGACTGAGATGCAACTCGCTAGGACCGACATGGTTAGGGTTAGGGCATAACGTAATCTCGGTGTGACCGATTACACAAACTCGGTGGGACCGATTTTGGTAATAAGCTAACCAGAGAGTTGGTCAGGTAAACTTGGTGGGATCGATCGCTCATTTCGGTGGGACCGAAATGTTACAAAAGGGAAATAGAGAGTTTACATTGCAATCTCGGTGGGACCGATCACTCATCTCGGTAGGACCGAAACATTATGAAGGGAAACAGAGAGATTACAACCCCATCTCGGTGTGACCGAGATCCCTATCGGTGAGACTGATTTGCCTAGGGTTTGTGGCAGTGGCTATGACATCTGAACTCGGTGGCGCCGGATAGAAAGAATCGGTGGGGCCGAGTTTGACTTTTGGTTAAGGTCATATGTGGATGTGGGAAGGTAGTTGAGGGTTTTGGAGAATATCACTAAGCACTATGAAGCAAGAACCTCATCAAGCAACACCTCATCCCTCCTTGATAGTATTGGCTTTTCCTATAGACTCAATGTGATCTTGGATCACTAAAATATAAAATGTAGAGTCTTGAGCTTTGATCTTGAGCCAATCTTTTTGTCCTTAGTATTTTGAGGGGCCCACTTTCCTCATCCATGCCATGCCATTCATTGAGCTTTTCCTGAAATATTAATCTTGGAATAGCATTAGCTCAATGAGCTATATGTTGTTAGGAATTACCAAAACCTCCTAGGGATAGTTGCACTTTCAATCTCCCCCTTTTTGGTAATTGATGACAACATATAGATCAAAGCTTCGACAAATGATAATAAGAGTGAAAAACATTGTCGCTTTGAGAAGTATGTGAAAAGCAAGAGCTCCCCCTAAATTTGTGCGTAGTTTATGATTTGCTTTGGACTGCAAATGCACAGAGAATTAGGCTCATGGGTTACTCTTCCATGTCACATACATCTTGGTGGAGCGCTCAAAATGATAATAATTAAATACATGCACTCATCACCAAGCAAAGTGAATCATCATATAGGGATAAAAAGGATAATGTCATCCAACAAGCATTAATGTATTATATGATCAAACACACATGATCATCCAAGTATCACACAGACAAAAAGTATCTCAAACAAGCAAATAAAGTTCAACCACCAAAGCAAGAGAGAATAAAAAGCAACGCTCTCTCTCGAAGCCTATGATCTATACATTTTTCTCCCCCTTTGGCAATAAGTTACCAAAAAGTTCCTAGAAAATGCATAGCACTAAATCGTCTCTCAGGCTTGGTCTTCAAGTGGTGGTGTTCGGATAACTCCAAGAATGAAGGCTTCAGTCGATGTAGATGGAGCTGATGGAGTAGGTGCTGGAGCTGGTGGCACTGAAGTTGTAGCTGGTGCAGATGAAGAGGCTCTGGTGTCTGGAACAGGAACTGCAGCAGACCTCTGAGCTCTAGGCACTCTGGCAAATGCATCAGTGGTTGTCTTTCCCTTCCTCTCCTGCATATCATCCTGAAGTTGCTCCACAACAGACTGGATCTCAGTTACCTTCACTTCCAAGTCATAGAACTTTTGCTCCATGATCCTCTCCAAGCTCTCCTAGTTTTGAGTCAGGGTGGCCAGTCCCTTCTCAATCCTCAGAGTGGAGGCAATCAAGTAGCCAAGCTGATCTTGCTTGCTCTTCAGAAGATACTGAGATGCTTCTTCAGTAGTTGGCATCCTTGCAGCCTTTTCAGCCTTTGCCTTCTCCTTCTTGGCTTGTGCGTGCACAGAAGATGGTTCATTTTCATCCATCACCACAGTGTTGTCCTCAAATTCTGGGTAGATGGGCAGGTGCTCCTTGTCCAGCATATATGTGCCTGTGCCCATCTTGGAGTTAATCAGCTCCTGAATCTGTGGGGCATACCCACAACTCCTCTTCTGATCTGCAGTTGTCCTCTTTATGGTTTCAACTATGAGGCTCGTGACTTTGAACTTCTGTGGGACATCAAAGATGTGAAGCAAGTTTATTGCATGGCCTCTGATCATCTTGTGATCACCTGACTTTGGCAAGAGAGTGTGCCTGAGGATCCAGTTCATAGTTGGCAATCCTGACAGAAGGTAATGTACAGATCCAAACTTGTGTGTCTCAAGAGCAGCATCTGGGATCTCCTTGTACATGTGTGCCATGGAGTTGTGATCCTTCTTCTTGGCATAGACATCCAAGTCATCTTCACTCTCTTCTGGAGCATTGAGCAATTTCGCCCATTCTACAACTGTTGACTGGTACCTCGTACCTTCAGACATCCAGACAATCCTTCCATCTGGGTAGAAGTGAGCTGTGGAGTAGAACTGCATGATGAGCTCATCATTCCATTTTGTGAGCTTCTGAGCCACAAACTCATCAACTCCACAAGCCTTGAAATTGTCATACACACCTGGATAATGTTCATCATTCTCCTTGATGTAGTCCCAGTCGACCCATCTCATGTCACATACTATTGGCTTCTTGTCAAGCAAGATGGTCTCATAGAAGTCCTGATGTTCCTTTGTATGGAACCTGTAGTCCACAGCAGTCCTTCCCCTGGTGGCATATGGATCAGACTCTCTCCATAGCCTTAGACTTGAGTCCTTCCTGATCTTCATGTTCTCAGCTACTGGATGAGCATCATTGTGATCTGGAATTTTTGGCTTCAACTTTCTCAAGACATGTGACTCATCATCTTCTTCCATTTCAGCTTCAGGCACTGGGGCCTTGTTCTTCTCCTCAGCAGGGATGTTCCTGATGCTCCTCTTTGGTGCAGTTTTGGGTTTTGGAGCAGCTGCCTTAGGAGCAGTCTTAGGCTTGGATGGAACAGCTCCTGCCCTGATGGCATCACCCATAAGCTTCTGAGCTTTGGGTGTTGGTGCAGCATCTTCTTCCTCTTCCTCTTCAGAATCTCTCATGATTGAGGATCTCCCAAGCACTCTAGCCGTGGTCTTCTTGACCCTCTCTTTCCTCTTCTTCCCTTTTGCGGCAGCTTCTTTGGGTTCAGATTCCAAAGGTACTTGAGTAGAGGCTCTGGCTTTAGACATGGGAATTCTCTTTGCAGGCACTTTGGTTTTCATACCAGGCTTAGTTGCAGCAGCAGTGCTATATTCCTTCTTCAGGACTTTCCTCTTTGAGGTGGTTTCTTCTTCCTCAGCCATATAATCCTCATCCTCTGACTCTGAGGTTCTTTTCTTGCTGGCCCTGATGGCAGCCTTTGGCAGATTTCTTGGTGTGCTCCTGCTGCCATCATTTGAGCTGCTAGAGGGACTAGTGCCCTCACTCAAGTGAACCTGCTCCTCTGACTTGTTCTGGCTGTCACTCTGATCAGACATAATGCAATCTCTGACAACTGACCCTGTGAATAGATTATAGATGAGGTAGAGTGGATGAGCATCACAAAATGCAGAGGTTTTTGCAAAAGAATGAGTCAAAAACTTAGTTTTAGTTTTCCACAGAAAGCATTTCGGATCAACCGATTTGTAAACTCAGTGATACCGAAGCAGCTGTTGGAACCTAAACTAGTGAACTCGATCAGACTGAGTCACAGTTCGGTGGCACCGAGAATGCTAGGGTTTCACAAAGTCCTGAACTCGGTCACACCGATTTGCAATTCTCGGTCAGACCGAGAATCACATGTGCAATGGCCTGAGCCGAATCGGTGGTACCGAGTTCCACAACTCGGTGGGTCCAAGATGGTTTCGGCGGAAACCTAACCCTAAATTCTCAATTCACGACTAAACTACGGAGTGTTTTCAATGGATAGAATGATCTCAATCGTGGCAAGACACATGGCGAACACAATGTGCTAGGAATCAGATAAGGATAGCACAATGATCAAGTTCATACCCTAGTTCGGCGATGAACTCGCTACGGCGGCAACAGCGGGGATGATTCCCGTTGACGGCGGTGGAGACCAGCGACAGGAGGCGGCTGGCGACGAGGAGGACGATCCAGAGACCCAGGGAGGTAGAGCAGGCTAAGCGTGGGTCAAGGAGGTTCGGGAAGTTTTCCAAAATTTGACCCGTGGATATATATAGCCCGACCCTGTCGGTGTGACCGAGTGGAACAACTCGGTGTGACCGAAAAGTTCGAATCGGTTGCACCGAGGTTGAAAACCTAGATCGACTTAGTGATCTCGGTATGACCGAAATGGGTGAATCGGTCAGACCGAAACGCACAAAGAAGTTTTGGAAGTTTAAGTCTATGACGAATCGGGGACTCCCAGTGCTCCTCACATAGAGTGGTTCGAATCTGACTTGATCAAATTTTGTGATGCAGCATGAATAAAATTTGAGACGAGAAAAGCATAGATAGCTAGAGAAGGTTCTTAGGCATTCTTGTCCATCCACTTGGCCAAAAGAAAAGGAAACCAAACAATCAAAACAACAAGTGGATGTTCTCGAATGAGCAAATTATGCAACCAACATGCTCACACAATAAAATGACAAATGAAATATGTGGCAAAGCATGCACAAACAATTCTAGCATCTATCAAGCAATTGGCGATGACTATGTCATCTATATATGAGTATATTGACTTAGGAGTCAAATGAGAACATTTCGTCATAGGTCATACTCATCGTTTAAGCACAAGTGGGGTTACCACTTTTACATAAAGCATTGTTGTGTTCACACCATTAGAGTTGCTTTAACTCAATTTTTAGAGTAAAGCTCCCCCTAGATGTGAGATCCCCCCTAAGAGGGATGAACTAACCTTGGGTTTTGTCGATAATGACTTCATGTAGGTGTTGAAGATGTGGATGCTCTAAGTTGATGTAGATCATTCGGAGCTATCCTTTGGAGTGAGTTGCACTTTCAATACCTACACGGGTTAGTCCCACAAGGAACAAACAAGGATATCCATCGACATAGAGTGATGCACACACAAGATGATGTCTATGAAAGCTTTAGGTTACCTTGTCCCTTGTCTTACCAACAAGAGGGTTTGTGACTCCTTGAACTAGTGCAAGATGTGGAAGTTGATTTCACTTGTTCTTGCCAAAATGATAAGAGTGAAGTATGTTGGCGAAGTCACCCTCAAGAACTCTCTAGTTCTTCTTCTTCGGGATCCACACCATCTTGATGGGAATCCTCGGAGTTGTAGTTGTACTTGATGAAGTGGAACTTGATGTAGTCTTGGGAACCCACTTGACCAAGGCCTTAGGAGCTTCTTCAAATGCATCAATTTCCTCTTGAAGCTTGTCCTTGCCTTTTTGCTTGTGGTCTTATGGTGGAAGATCATCTTGAGCTTCTATCCCTTTGAAAGAAGTAGGATCATACTTCTCTTGTTGAGGAACAAACTTCGTCTTGGGGTATTGATCTTCTTCCCACTCAACTCCATTGGCATTGAACTTTCGTTCAAAACCAACACCTTGATTCTTCCGGTGCCTTCCTTGCTTGCGTACAATTTCCTCGAATTTCTTACTCCCGGCAAGGCTCTTGTAAACACCTTTCTCTATAATTCCCTTCAATAAGCTATTTTCTTGCTCAAGTGTAACTTGGCTAAGAGAATCATTAGTGGAATCAAGAGAACTACTAGAAGCAACAACATTGGATTTAGCATGATTATTGTTGCTACTAGAAGAAGAATCTTTCTTGTTCTTGTTACTAGACTTAACTTGAGGCATGTAAGTGGATAATAGTAAATTCTTGGAAATGTAAGAAGAACTTTTCTTGCGAAGATCATCATTGATTTCCTTTAAGAACTCATGCTCTTGCTCAAGATTGAGCTTTTCAAAACATAATTTCTCATGAGTCCTTAAAAGTTCTCGATGATCTCCTAAGATAGTTTCATGAGCTAACTTAAGAGTGTTTAGTTCTTTAGTTAGAGACTCAATCTTCTCCTTATCATTGTCATTCGTTTCATCATAGTATTCATCACTATAGTTGTCAACAAGTAAATCATCATCACCTAACAAGTCATCTTCATCACTATTGGAATCAACATACTCGGGGTGTGATACCTTTGGACCTTTGGCCAGGAAGCATCTTCCAATTCCTTCATTTGGTGAATCAAATATGTCATAGGAGTTGGTTGACACAAGTGCTAGACCGGCAACACCTTCATCTTGAGTATATTCAGAGTCGGAGTGATAGCTTCTCTCGGAGTCATTGTCAGAGTCGGAGCCGGATACCCATTCACCAACATGAGCTTGATGTCTTCGTTTTGTGTAGCTCCTTGATGACTTGTCCTTCCTTTCCGAATCCTTGCTTCTCCGTGAGGGTCTTCGATCATATCGATCATCCCTACTCCTTCTCTCCCTTGATGGTGATTCTTCTCTTCTACTTCTTCTTTTGGGAGAATCTTCTCTTCTCTTGTGGAGAGCCGTACACTCACTGGAGTAGTGTCCGGGTCTTCCACAATTGTAGCAGTTTCGCTCTCGACTAGAAGATCTTTTGTCATTGTAGGACCTTGACTTGGAACTTCTCTCTTTGCTTCTATTCTTGTAGAACTTGTTGAAGTTCTTCACCATTAGGCTCAATTCTTCATTGAAGGTTTGTTTCTCACTTGATGATGTGGGGGCTTCACATGAGGCTTTGTAAGCACCACTTGACTTGTTATGGAGCTCCTCCTTATCCTTGAGTGACATCTCATGAGCAACAATTCTTCCAATGACTTCCGTTGGCTTGAGATCTTTGTAATTTGGCATCATTTGTATCAATGTGCATACGGTATCGTATTTTCCATCCAAGGCTCTTAGGATCTTCTTGATGATGAATTTGTCGGTCATCTCTTCACTTCCTAAGCCGGCAATCTCATTTGTGATAAGAGCAAGCCTAGAATACATTTCAGTGACACCTTCACCAACCTTCATTTTGAACTTGTCAAGTGACTTTGAAGCACATCCAACTTGGATTCCTTGATGGAGTCGGTACCTTCATGCATATCAATCAAAGTATCCCAAATTTCCTTTGCATTCTCAAGAAGGCTGATTTTTTTAATTCTTCGGGGCACAATCCGTTGAAGAGGATATCAGAAGCTTGAGCATTGTATTGTAGCATCTTCAACTCATCCGCGGTAGCTTCATGATTCGGTTCTCTCCCATAAAAGAATTCACCTTGCAAGCCAACACACACAATAGCCCAAACGGCGGGGTTATGTCCAAGAATATGCATTTGTTGGGGAACGTTGCAGAAAACAAAAATTTTCCTACTCGTTTCACCAAGATCATATAGGAGTTCATCTAGCAACGAGTCATCTAATGCATCTACATACCTTTGTAGATTGCGCACGGAAGCGTTCAAAAGAACGGCGATGATGTAGTCGTACTCGACGTGATCCAAATCACCGATGACCAGCGCCGAACGGACGGCACCTCCGCGTTCAACACACGTACGGGACAGGAGACGTCTCCTCCTTCTTGATCCAGCAAGGGGGGAGGAGAGGTTGATGAAGATCCAGCAGCATGACGGCGTGGTGGTGGATGCAGGGCGTTACAGAAGCAGGGCTTCGCCAAGACTACGAGGGAGAGACGTAACGGGGGGGAGATGGAGGCGCCAGGGGCTGGTCTGAAATCCCTCCTCTTCCCCCCACTATATATAGGGGTTCCATGGGGGGGGCGCCGGCCCTAGTAGATGAGATCTACTAGGGGGGCGGCGGCCAAGGGGAGGTTTCCCTCCCCCCCAAGGCACCTAGGGGTGCCTTCCACCACATGGACTCTTCCATGGTGGAAACCCTAGGCGCATGGGCCTATAGGGGCTGGCGCCCCAGCCCACTATGGGCTGGGTTCCCTCCTATTTCAGCCCATGGGGCCCTCCGATATAGGTGGCCCCACCCGGTGGACCCCCGGGACCCTTCCGGTGGTCTCGGTACAATACCGATAACCCCGAAACTTGTCCCGATGCCCGAAACAGCACTTCCTATATATAATTCTTTACCTCCGGACCATTCCGGAACTCCTCGTGACGTCCGGGATCTCATCCGGGACTCCGAACAACATTCGGGTTACTGCATATACATATCTTCACAACCCTAGCGTCACCGAACCTTAAGTGTGTAGACCCTACGGGTTCGGGAGACAAGCAGACATGACCGAGATGACTCTCCAGTCAATAACCAACAGCGGGATCTGGATACCCATGTTGGCTCCCACATGCTCCACGATGATCTCATCGGATGAACCACGATGTCGAGGATTCAATCAACCCCGTATGCAATTCCCTTTGTCAATCGATATGTTACTTGCCCGAGATTCGATCGTCGGTATCCCAATACCTTGTTCAATCTCGTTACCGACAAGTCACTTTACTCGTACCGTAATGCATGATCCCGTGACCAGAAACTTGGTCACTTTGAGCTCATTATGATGATGCATTACCGAGTGGGCCCAGCGATACCTCTCCGTCATACGGAGTGACAACTCCCAGTCTTGATCCATGTCAACCCAACAGACACTTTCGGAGATACCCGTAGTCTACCTTTATAGTCACCCAGTTACGTTGTGACGTTTGGTATACCCAAAGCACTCCTACGGTATCCGGGAGTTACACGATCTCATGGTCTAAGGAAAAGATACTTTGACATTGGAAAACTCTAGCAAACGAACTATTCGATCTTGTGCTATGTTTAGGATTGGGTCTTGTCCATACATCATTCTCCTAATGATGAGATCTCGTTATCAATGACATCCAATGTCCATAGTCAGGAAACCATGACTATCTGTTGATCAACGAGCTAGTCAACTAGAGGCTTACTAGGGACATGTTGGTGTCTGTTATTCACGCATGTATTACGATTTCCGGATAACACAATTATAGCATGAATAAAGACAATTATCATGAACAAGGAAATATAATAATAATGCTTTTATTATTGCCTCTAGGGCATATTTCCAACAGTCTCCCACTTGCACTAGAGTCAATAATCTAGTTACATTGTGATGAATCGAACACCCATGGAATTCTGGTGTTGATCATGTTTTGCTCTAGGGAGAGGTTTAGTCAACGGATCTGCTACATTCAGGTCCGTGTGTACTTTACAAATTTCTATGTCTCCATCTTGAACATTTTCACGAATGGAGTTGAAGCGACGCTTGATGTGCCTTGTCTTCTTGTGAAACCTGGGCTCCTTGGCAAGAGCAATAGCTCCAGTGTTGTCACAGAAGAGCTTGATCGGCCCCGACGCATTGGGTATGACTCCTAGGTCGGTGATGAACTCCTTCACCCATATTGCTTCATGTGCTGCCTCCGAGGCTGCCATGTACTCCGCTTCACATGTAGATCCCGCCACGACGCTTTGCTTGCAACTGCACCAGCTTACTGCCCCACCATTCAAAATATACACGTATCCGGTCTGTGACTTAGAGTCATCCAGATCTGTGTCGAAGCTAGCGTCGACGTAACCCTTTACGACGAGCTCTTCGTCACCTCCATAAACGAGAAACATTTCCTTAGTCCTTTTCAGGTACTTCAGGATATTCTTGACCGCTGTCCAGTGTTCCTTGCCGGGATTACTTTGGTACCTTCCTACCAAACTTACGGCAAGGTTTACATCAGGTCTGGTACACAGCATGGCATACATAATAGAACCTAAGGCTGAGGCATAGGGGATGACACTCATCTCTTCTATTTCTTCTGCCGTGGTCGGACATTGAGCTGAGCTCAATTTCATACCTTGTAACACAGGCAAGAACCCCTTCTTAGATTGATCCATATTGAACTTCTTCAATATCTTATCAAGGTATGTGCTTTGTGAAAGACATATGAGGCGTCTCGATCTATCTCTATAGATTTTGATGCCTAATATATAAGCAGCTTCTCCAAGGTCCTTCATTGAAAAACTTTTATTCAAGTAGGCCTTGATGCTGTCCAAGAGTTCTATATCATTTCCCATCAAAAGTATGTCATCCACATATAATATGAGAAATGCTACAGAGCTCCCACTCAGTTTCTTGTAAACGCAGGCTTCTCCATAAGTCTGCGTGAACCCAAACGCTTTGATCATCTCATCAAAGCGAATGTTCCAACTCCGAGATGCTTGCACCAGCCCATAAATCGAGCGTTGGAGCTTGCACACCTTGTTAGCATTCTTAGGATCGACAAAACCTTCCGGCTGCATCATATACAATTCTTCCTTAAGGAAACCATTAAGGAATGCCGTTTTGACGTCCATTTGCCATATTTCATAATCATAGAATGCGGCAATCCCTAACATGATTCGGACGGACTTCAGCTTCGCTACCGGTGAGAAAGTCTCATCGTAGTCAACCCCTTGAACTTGTCGATAACCCTTAGCGACAAGTCGAGCTTTATAGATGGTCACATTACCATCCGCGTCTGTCTTTTTCTTAAAGATCCATTTATTCTCTATGGCTCGCCGTTCAACGGGCAAGTCAGTCAAAGTCCATACTTCGTTTTCATACATGGATCCTATCTCGGATTTCATGGCTTCTAGCCATTTGTCGGAATCCGGGCCCGCCATCGCTTCTTCATAGTTCGAAGGTTCACCGTTGTCTAACAACATGATTTCCAAGACAGGGTTGCCATACCACTCTGGTGCGGAACGTGTCCTTGTGGACCTTCGAATTTCAGTAGGAGCTTGATCAGAAGTATCTTGATCATTATCATTAACTTCCTCTCTAGTCGGTGCAGGCACCTCAGGAACATTTTCTTGAGTTGCGCCATTTACCGGTTCAAGAGGTAATACTTCATCAAGATCTACTTTCCTCCCACTTACTTCTTTCGAGAGAAACTCTTTCTCTAGAAAGGACCCATTCTTGGCAACAAAGATCTTGCCTTCGGATCTGAGGTAGAAGGTATACCCAATAGTTTCTTTTGGGTATCCTATGAAGACACATTTTTCCGACTTGGGTTCGAGCTTCTCAGGTTGAAGTTTCTTGACATAAGCATCGCATCCCCAAACTTTTAGAAACGACAGCTTAGGTTTCTTCCCAAACCATAATTCATACGGTGTCATCTCAACGGATTTCGACGGAGCCCTACTTAAAGTGAATGCGGCAGTCTCTAAAGCATAGCCCCAAAAAGATAGCGGTAAATCGGTAAGAGACATCATAGATCGCACCATATCCAATAGAGTGCGATTACGACGTTCGGACACACTGTTACGCTGAGGTGTTCCAGGCGGCGTGAGTTGCAAAACTATTCCACATTTTCTTAAGTGTGTGCCAAACTCGTGACTCAAGTATTCTCCTCCATGATCTGATTGTAGAAACTTGATTTTCCTGTCACTTTGATTTTCAACCTCACTCTGAAATTCCTTGAACTTTTCAAAGGTTTCAGACTTGTGTTTCATTAAGTAGATATACCCATACCTACTTAAATCATCAGTGAGGGTGAGAACATAACGATAGCCACCGCGAGCCTCAACACTCATTGGACCGCACACATCAGTATGTATGATTTCCAATAAGTCGGTTGCTCGCTCCATTGTTCCTGAGAACGGAGTCTTGGTCATTTTACCCATAAGGCATGGTTCGCACGTGTCAAATGATTCATAATCAGGAGACTCTAAAAGTCCATCAGCATGGAGCTTCTTCATGCGTTTGACACCTATGTGACCAAGGCGGCAGTGCCACAAGTATGTGGGACTATCATTATCAATCTTACTTCTTTTGGTACTCACATTATGAACATGTGTAGCATCACGTTCGAGATTCATAAAGAATAAACCATTCACCATAGGAGCATGACCATAAAACATATCTCTCATAAAAATGGAACAACCATTATTCTCAGATTTAAAAGAGTAGCCATCTCGAATTAAATGAGATCCCGATACAATGTTCATGCTCAAAGCTGGCACTAAATAACAATTATTAAGGTTTAAAACTAATCCCAAAGGTAGATGCAGAGGCAGCGTGCCGACGACGATCACATTAACCTTGGAACCATTCCCGACGCGCATCGTCACCTCGTCCTTTGCCAGTTTCCGCTTATTCCGCAGCCCCTGCTTTGAGTTACAAATGTGAGCAACTGCACCGGTATCAAATACCCAGGAGCTACTACGGGCACTAGTAAGGTACACATCAATTACATGTATATCACATATACCTTTTGTTTTGCCGGCCTTCTTATCCGCTAAGTACTTAGGGCAGTTCCGTTTCCAGTGACCGCTTCCCTTGCAATAAAAGCACTCAGTCTCGGGCTTGGGTCCATTCTTTGGCTTCTTCCCGGCAGCTTGCTTGCCGGGCGCGGCAACCTCCTTGCCGTCCTTCTTGAAGTTCTTTTTACCCTTGCCTTTCTTAAACTTAGTGGTTTTATTGACCATCAACACTTGATGTTCCTTCTTGACTTCTACCTCCGCTGATTTCAGCATTGAGAACAACTCAGGAATGGTCTTTTGCATCCCCTGCATGTTGAAGTTCATCACGAAGCTCTTGTAGCTTGGTGGAAGCGACTGGAGCATTCTGTCAATGACCGCATCATCCGGGAGATTAACTCCCACCTGAGACAAGCGGTTATGCAACCCAGACATAGTGAGTATGTGCTCACTGACAGAACTATTTTCCTCCATCTTACAGCTGAAGAACTTATCGGAGACTTCATATCTCTCGATCCGGGCATGAGCTTGAAAAACCATTTTCAGCTCTTCGAACATCTCGTATGCTCCATGTCTCTCAAAACATTTTTGGAGCCCCGGCTCTAAGCTGTAAAGCATGCCGCACTGAACGAGGGAGTAGTCGTCAACACGTGTCTGCCAAGCATTCATAACGTCTTGGTTCTGTGGGACGGGTGGATCACCTAGCGGTGCTTGTAGGACATAATCTTTCTTGGCAGCTATGAGGATGATCCTCAGGTTCCGGACCCAGTCTGTATAGTTGCTGCCATCGTCTTTCAGCTTGGTTTTCTCTAGGAACGCGTTGAAGTTGAGGACTACGTTGGCCATTTGATCTACAAGACATATTGCAAAGATTTTAGACTAAGTTCATGATAATTAAGTTCATCTAATCAAATTATTAATGAACTCCCACTTAGATTAGACATCCCTCTAGTCATCTAAGTATTACATGATCTGAGTTAACTAGACCGTGTCCGATCATCACGTGAGACGGACTAGTCAACGTCGGTGAACATCTTCATGTTGATCGTATCTTCTATACGACTCATGCTCGACCTTTCGGTCTCCTGTGTTCCGAGGCCATGTCTGTACATGCTAGGCTCGTCAAGTCAACCTAAGTGTTTGCATGTGTAAATCTGTCTTACACCCGTTGTATGTGAACGTCTGAATAAAACACCCGATCATCACGTGATGTTTTGAAACAGTGAACTGTCGCAATGGTGCACAGTTAGGGGGAACACTTCTTGAAATTATTATGAGGGATCATCTTATTTACTACCGTTGTTCTAAGTAAACAAGATGCAAAACATGATAAACATCTCATGCAATCAAATAATAAACGTGACATGACATGGCCAATATCACATAGCTCCTTTGATCTCCATCTTGGGGCTCCATGATCATCTTGTCACCGGCTTGACACCATGATCTCCATCATCATGATCTCTATCATCGTGTCTCCATGAAGTTTCTCGCCAACTATTACTTCTACTACTATGGCTAACGCATTTAGCAATAAAGTAAAGTAATTTACATGGCGATTCTCGATGACACGTAGGTCATATAAAAGAATAAAGACAACTCCTATGGCTCCTGCCGGTTGTCATACTCATCGACATGCAAGTCGTGATTCCTATTACAATAGCATGAACATCTCATACATCACATATAGATCATTCATCATTCATCACAACTTTGGCCATATCATATCACAACCCACTTGCTGCAAAAACAAGTTAGACGTCCTCTAATTGTTGTTGCATGTTTTACGTGGCTGAATTAGGGTTCTAACAAGAAAGTCTTCTTACCTACGTTAAAGCCACAACGTGATTTGTCAACTTCTATTTACCCTTCATAAGGACCCTGTTCATCGAATCTGCTCCAACTAAAGTGGGAGAGACAGACACCCGCCAGCCACCTTATGCAACTAGTGCATGTTAGTCGGTGGAACCGGTCTCACATAAGCGTACGCGTAAGGTTGGTCCGGGCCGCTTCATCCCACAATACCGCTGAAGCAAGACAAGACTAGTAACGGCAAGAAAGTTGACAAATCCACGCCCACAACTAATTGTGTTCTACTCGCGCAAGAAGAACTACGCATAGACCTAGCTCATGATGCCACTGTTGGGGAACGTTGCAGAAAACAAAAATTTTCCTACTCGTTTCACCAAGATCATCTAGGAGTTCATCTAGCAATGAGTCATCTAATGCATCTACATACCTTTGTATATTGCGCACGGAAGCGTTCAAAAGAACGACGATGATGTAGTCGTACTCGACGTGATCCAAATCACCGATGACCAGCGCCGAACGGATGGCACCTCCGCGTTCAACACACGTACGGGACGGGAGACGTCTCCTCCTTCTTGATCCAGCAAGGGGGGAGGAGAGGTTGATGAAGATCCAGTAGCACGACGGCGTGGTGGTGGATGCAGGGCGTTACAGAAGCAGGGCTTCGCCAAGACTACGAGGGAGAGACGTAACGGGGGGGAGATGGAGGCGCCAGGGGTTGGTCTGAAATCCCTCCTCTTCCCCCCACTATATATAGGGGTGCCATGGGGGGGGGCGCCGGCCCTAGTAGATGAGATCTACTAGGGGGGGCGGCGGCCAAGGGGAGGTTTCCCTCCCCCCCCAAGGCACCTAGGGGTGCCTTCCACCACATGGACTCTTCCATGGTGGAAACCCTAGGCGCATGGGCCTATAGGGGCTGGCGCCCCAGCACACTATGGGCTGGGTTCCCTCCTATTTCAGCCCATGGGGCCCTCCGGGATAGGTGGCCCCACCCGGTGGACCCCCGGGACCCTTCCGGTGGTCCCGGTACAATACCGATAACCCCGAAACTTGTCCCGATGCCCGAAACAGCACTTCCTATATATAATTCTTTACCTCCGGACCATTCCGGAACTCCTCGTGACGTCCGGGATCTCATCCGGGACTCCGAACAACATTCGGGTTACTGCATATACATATCTTCACAACCCTAGCGTCACCGAACCTTAAGTGTGTAGACCCTACGGGTTCGGGAGACAAGCAGACATGACCGAGATGACTCTCCAGTCAATAACCAACAGCGGGATCTGGATACCCATGTTGGCTCCCACATGCTCCACGATGATCTCATCGGATGAACCACGATGTCGAGGATTCAATCAACCCCGTATGCAATTCCCTTTGTCAATCGATATGTTACTTGCCCGAGATTCGATCGTCGGTATCCCAATACCTCGTTCAATCTCGTTACCGACAAGTCACTTTACTCGTACCGTAATGCATGATCCCGTGACCAGACACTTGGTCACTTTGAGCTCATTATGATGATGCATTACCGAGTGGGCCCAGCGATACCTCTCCGTCATACGGAGTGACAAATCCCAGTCTTGATCCATGTCAACCCAACAGACACTTTCAGAGATACCCGTAGTCTACCTTTATAGTCACCCAGTTACGTTGTGACGTTTGGTATACCCAAAGCACTCCTACGGTATCCGGGAGTTACACGATCTCATGGTCTAAGGAAAAGATACTTTGACATTGGAAAACTCTAGCAAACGAACTATACGATCTTGTGCTATGTTTAGGATTGGGTCTTGTCCATCACATCATTCTCCTAATGATGTGATCTCATTATCAATGACATCCAATGTCCATAGTCAGGAAACCATGACTATCTGTTGATCAACGAGCTAGTCAACTAGAGGCTTACTAGGGACATGTTGGTGTCTGTTATTCACACATGTATTACGATATCCGGATAACACAATTATAGCATGAATAAAGACAATTATCATGAAGAAGGAAATATAATAATAATGCTTTTATTATTGCCTCTAGGGCATATTTCCAACAGCATTTTCATCTTATGCTTCCAACTAGCAAAATTAGTACCATCAAAGTAAGGACCTCTACGGTGATAATTTCCCTCGCTAGACGCCATACTCTCCTAGGTTGTGAAACCAAGGCTATGACCACCAAAAGATATGTAAATCAAAGCAAATGGAGACCAAAGCTCTGATACCACTTGTAGGATCAAAAGTATGTCTAGAGGGGGTGATTAGACTACTTGACCAAATAAAAATCTATCCTTTTCCCAATTTTAGTCTTTGGCAAAGTTTAGCTATCTTAGCACAAGTCAAGCAATCTTAACACAATTCAAGCAAGCATGCAAAGAGTCTATGAGCAGCGGAAAGTAAAGCATGCAACTTGCAAGAATGTAAAGGGAAGGGTTTGGAGAATTCAAACGCAATTGGAGACACGGATGTTTTTGTTGTGGTTCCGATAGGTGGTGCTTATCGTACATCCACGTTGATGGAGACTTCAACCCACGGAGGGTAACGGTTGCGCGAGTCCACGGAGGGCTCCACCCACGAAGGGTCCACGAAGAAGCAACCTTGTCTATCCCATCATGGCCATCGCCCACGAAGGACTTGCCTCATGTGACGCCCCCGATTTGACCGTACACTAATCATACACGCAAACGTGTACGATCAAGATCAGGGACTTATGGGAAGATATCACAACACAACTCTACAAATAAAAACAAGTCATACAAGCATCATATTACAAGCCAGGGGCCTCGAGGGCTCGAATACAAGAGCTCGATCATAGCCGAGTCACAGGAAGCCACAATATCTGAGTAATGACATAAGTTAAACAAGTTTGCCTTAAGAAGGCTAGCATAAACTGGGATACAGATCGAAAGAGGCGCAGGCCTCCTACCTGGGATCCTCCTAAACTACTCCTGGTCGCAGTCAGTGGGCTGCACGTAGTAGTAGGCACCTCCTGAGTAGTAGTCATCGTCGTCGACGGTGGCGTCTGGCTCCTGGGCTCCAATGTCTGGTCGCAGCAATCGGGTATAGAAAAGGGGAAATGAGGGAGCAAAGCAACCGTGAGTACTCATCCAAAGTAATCGCAAGCAAGGAGCTACACTACATATGTATGCATTGGTATCAAAAGGAATAAGGGTATCTTATGTGGACTGAACTACAGAATGCCGGAATAAGAGGGGGATAGCTAGTCCTTTCGAAGACGACACTTCTAGTAACCTCCATCTTGCAGCAGGAGAAGAGAGTAGATGGTAAGTTCACCAAGTAGCATCGCATAGCATAATCCTAACCGATGATCCTCCCCTCATCGCCCTGTGAGAGAGCGATCACCGGTTGTATCTGGCACTTGGAAGGGTGTGTTTTATTAAGTATCCGGTTCTAGTTGTCATAAGGTCAAGGTACAACTCCAAGTCGTCCTGTTACCGAAGATCATGGCTATTCGAACAGATTAACTTCCCTGCAGGGGTGCACCACATTTCCCAACACGCTCGATCCCCTTTGTCCGGACACACTTTTCTGGGTCATGCCCGGCCTCGGAAGATCAACACGTCACAGCCCTACCTAGGCACAACAGAGAGGTCAGCACGCCGGTCTAAATCCTATGGCGCAGGGGTCTGGGCCCATGGCCTATTGCACACCTGCACGTTGCGTACGCGGCCGGTGAGCAGACCTAGCAACCTCCATTACAAAGGAAGTTGCGTTACGCAGTCCAACCCGGCACGCGCCGCTTAGTCGCTGACGTCGCGAAGGCTTCGGCTGATACAACGACGTCGAGTGCCCATAACTGTCCCCGCGTAGATGGTTAGTGCGTATAGGCCAGTAGCCAGACTCAGATCAAATACCAAGATCTCGTTAAGCGTGTTAATTGAATTAACCACGGACGCCGACCAGGGCCAGGCGCACCTCTCTCCTAGGTGGTCTCAACCTGCCCTGTCGCTCCGCCACAAATTAACAGTCGGGGGCCGTCGGGAACCCAGGCCCACCTCTACCAGGATGGAGCCACCTGCCCCTTCAGCCCCCATCTCCGAACAGTATCATAAGTAATGTAACAGTATAAAGTATATATCATATGCCCGTGATCACCTCCCGAAGTGATCACGGCCCAGTAGTATAGCATGGCAGACAGATAAGAGTGTAGGGCCACTGATGGAACACTAGCATCCTATACTAAGCATTTAGGATTGCAGGTAAAGGTAACAACAGTAGTAGCAAGGACATGCTATGCAACAGTATAGGATTAACTGAAAGCAGTAACATGCTACACTACTCTAATGCAAACAGTATAGAGAAGAATAGGCGATATCTGGTGATCAAGGGGGGGCTTGCCTGGTTGCTCTGGCAAGAGAGAGGGGTCGTCAACACCGTAGTCGTACTGGGTAGCAGCGGCGTCGGTCTCGGTGTCTAGCAAGAGAAGAGGGGGAAGAAACAATAAATATAATGCAAACAGATGCATAACGATGCATGACAAGAGAAGTAGCGGTGTTAGGGGTGCCCTAACGAGGTATGAGGTGGTATCGGTGAAGGGGGAAAACATCCGGGAAAATATCCCCGGTGTTTCGCGTTTTCGGACAGATGAACCGGGGGGAAAGTTGCGTGTTCACTATGCTAGGGACGTGTGGCAGATGAACAAAATGCACATTCGGATTCGTGTCATCGTTCTAAGCAACTTTTATGTACAAAGTTTTTCCATCCGAGCTATGGTTTATTTTATATTAATTTTCAATGTTTTATGCATTTTCTGAATTTAATTTAATTCAAAAATAAATGTGGATTGCTAGGTGCACCCAACTCTGGTACACAGAAGTGTACCGGAGAGGCTGAAATGTGGGACCAGGGGGACCCAGTTGACCAGTCAGACTTTGACTGGTCAACAGTGGTAGGACCCCCTGTCATTGTCTGTCTAATATAACTAACAAATTAATTAGGCTAGTTTAGGTTTAGTTAATTAAATTAAATAATTAATTAATTATGCTTGAAATTATTTTTCTTTTCTTTTTTTAACAGGGGCATGGCCCACTGTTAGTGGCTAACTAGGAGGGGGTTAGTGCTAATCTAACCCCCAATTAGCGGGGGCCTGCCTAATCTGGCAGAGGTGTAGCCGACAGCAGCTACGCCCGCGCACAGACGGGGGGGCGTTGCCGGCGCGGCAGGCCGGCCGGAATGACGACGAGCGGCGCGACATGGGAGCACGAAGGCCGGGCACGGGGCTTCACGGTTGTGCAGGGAGGGGCAAGCTCGCGCGGGGCTACGGCCATGGCTGTCAGCGGCGATAGCAGCGGTTGGGCGACAAGCGCGAGCGAGTGCTGGCGGCTATGTGAGAGCAGGCAACAGCGCGGGCGGAGGAAAAGGCCACGGCATCCTATAGAGGCAGTAGCAGTAGTAGCGCAAGAAGCAGTACAGCACGCAGAGCAAGCGGCAGCAGAAGCCGGCAGCAATAGCAGCTCGCGGGTGCACGCGCACAGGCAGGGCGGGGCCGTCGCGCAGGCTGGGCGCAGCCACAGGCAGAAACGAGAGGGGAGGGGGAGCGGCCAAGAGCGCGCGCAGAGCGCAGCACGGGTAGCCGGGCGTAGCCGGCGGCGCGGGCAGGGGTCATGGCGGGAGCGGGCGAGTATGTGCGGGAGCGGAGCTCCAGCAGTTCGGCCACGACAGCCGAAGGGCATGGCGGCGGCTAAACGGCGATGTAACGACGAGTGAAAAGAGGGGAATCAAAGGAGGGGCTCACATAGAACGCGATGTTGAGCTCGAGGGAGCCGGGGATGCAGCGGTGGTGACGAACTGACGGCGAGGCAGTGGTGACCGAGGCGGAGGAGACGGCGATGGCGAGCGCACGGGCCGCATCGTCTCGTTTTGGTGCTCAGGATGGATGAAGCTGGCCGCGGTGGATCTCCAGGATGTGTTCCGTCACGCCGGAGACGTCGGTGGCCGTGAAAACGCTGACGAGGTAGCGGTCACCGCATGATCTCATGAGATCGATTCGGTCCAGAGGGGAAGGAGGGCGATGGGGATCGAGGGGGGAATGTTTGAGACGGAGGTTAGGGTTTCGGTGGATGCCTTTATAGGCCGGGGGGAGGCGACGTGGTGGCCATCCGGCCATGGCACCGTTAAATGACGTTAGTTTCAACATGACAATCGATCAAGGGGATTTATATTAAAATCCGAACATTTTAGTTTTATAGTTTGAGGAAAATTAATAATTTGACTTGTCTTTTAAATTTGAAATTTGAATCGGTTTCGAATCAATGCGAGTTTATCAAAAGTAACCGAGGTGATGTGGCATCATTACCAGAGGTTTAATGTATCCTAGTTATTCGGGCGTCACAATTCTCCTCCACTACAAGAAATCTCGTCCCGAGATTTAGGAGGGGGAGTAAGGGGGGAGCGATTTGGTTACGAAATTCTAACGGGTCTTCCCAGTCTTGGTTGCTCTTCTCCAAGAGGTCAATCTATTAAGTTGATGCCTTCATTCCTCCGATCCAGGTCATCATGATGAAGTAACCCTCCTTTCTTCGGAAATTCTGTCGTACTTACGAATAGGTAAGGGGCTGCCCTACAATGATAGAATGGTATAAGGGGAAATCATATGGGGTTATCCCAGGAATGAACACATGAGTATCTCTCGAGTTGAACAAACAAAACACATCGAGAGCCAGGTAAGAAGGTACGTACCATAAGAAGTTTCAAGTGGATAGACAATCGTTCGTTGCCTGAAACAGAGTGTGAAAAGGGGTTCAAAGCAACGGGAATAAATATTGTGGTTAATACCAGAGTTGATGATCACACAGAAGGTGGCTCGCGAATTACATACGAGGCCTCGTGCGAGGAATAGCCTTGGGAACATGGGTGTACAGGAGTGTCAGGTTTTGATCATGGGGAACTGTGGGTTATGGGCCCACCATGTGGGATAAAAGTAGAAGGAGCGATGACATCTTGCACGGTCATGATAGAAAGGCATGTCAGCGGATAGCATGTCAGTCATGTCGGCAACAATGTTGGTACCAAGGGCGAGGGACGAAGAGAACCATCTTCCTGCTCGTTGAATGAGGCGGACCAATAGGCAAAGTTCTCGTCCTTCGGTGGTTACCGGAATGTCAACAACAATAGTAACAGGGTCTTACTGACAGAATTGTACATGGAGTTATTAACATAAGCAGGGAATTAATGCTGCTTAGATCATAATGATCACCAGAAAGGTCAAACAAACCAATGGAAAGGAAAACGTGATCATCAGGTTAAACAGAACAATGGAAAGGAAAAATGTGTTTAAACACATTCAGTGATATATCCTTCCCAAGGGTAAGCAGAGCATGATATCTATGACAGGATACAACATAGAAAACCCTTTAGGAAAGGGGAGAGAGTATCATGACATTACCCATACAACGGTGTTTGGATAATTGAGCAGGAAACATTTAGCATTGGGCTTCAAATGTTCTTATTGAAAATCGGAGTACCAGTGACATGCTTCGAAATAGCATTGACATGGTCTTCAAGCAAAGGTCAGACCTTGGATACACAAAGGATCCATCAGGAACAACTTATGGAATAAGTCTTACAGTTTACTCATGGAAGAATGGATAACATTGCTAAAAGGGAACTATAACAATAGGGCCTCTAGCTAGGTGGGCTAGGTATGACACCACCTTACCGGGTCATATCAGGACCAACGTTATAACTCTTGGAAGTATGTTTCAACCATCATAACTGACCGAGATTCAGATTTGATTGGTGTCAGGATACCTCAGACTCAGGATGCCTGAGAAGAAAAGGTGCAACACAATTTGACGAGATGACATTGTGAGATTCTCAGAAATGATCTATGGAAGTGAGCTCTGAAACAAGAGTTCATTAGTAAACCAAGGAGAGGGTGAGGAGGTGGCTGATAGGCTCGGCAACAAAACATCGAGATTTCCAAAGGATTGATTTCCACAATTATGTGAACAAGGAAATATCACTTGTCGGATCAAATGATATAATGATGTATGCTCGAGGGAAACATACACAACTGAACAATGATAGAAGGGTGCACCCAGGAATCTGTACTAGGTAGCACGATCAATGTTCGAATGATGATTCAATAAGCAATAGACTTAGAATGAAACTGTAGACCAATAACTTCAAAGCAATAGGGTTGCTAGAAGTTTAGAATTTACACATCACAGACCATTTGTCGGTATTCCGGTTAGAAACAACACGGAGACCAAGAAATGAACAGAAAAGGCGAGAGATATTAATATATCAAGAATTCTCAAGAGGTGGTAAAATTACCACGACATGCTTGACATAAAAGGTGGTAATATTCCAAGGTAAAGAAGAACAAATGCTGGATAGCAAGGATCTCAAGGTATAACACAAAACACGAATAAGTTTGTGTTCGATGGAAGGAAATGAAGTGGTCAGTGATAACACAAACCATTGAGGGGCGAGGATGGTATTTCTCATCAAGAATTCGATATATATCTTGGAAGAGCTCAGGATGTTGATGATGACCACGACACATTTGTCGAGAGATTTCATGAAGATGTAATCGGTCTGCGATGACATCAAGTCAAATGATGATGCAGCGAAAGTCAAATAATACTTGAAGAAGAACTCATAAGAAGTTATGCAGTTCCGTGATAATCTCGAGATACCAGAGGGGGTAATACTCGATGACAGATCAAAGTAGAGGTTGGACAGCGGTATTGCACTACAGAAGACAGGCGCTTAAACTTGCACGTGAAATGGTATTTAAAGGAGAACATGGTCGGAACCACGATTGCAAAAGGCCAGATCCCAGATATAAGATGAACTTATACCAAAGGAATAATTAATTTAAGAGAAGCTTTAATGACAAGATCTACATCATGTCCATGGGCATGAACACAAACTTCAAGGTCGACTCCCACTTCACCAATGCATAACCTTTCATTCACTTCTCACTTTCGAAGAAGTTGTAGTGTTGAAATTTTATCTGGCAAAATACCAGAAGTGTATGACTCGTGAAAACTTTCGACTTCACACAGTTTAGAGAAGGCATATGTTCAACCCATAGGGGCATCTTAGAAACATATACCACAAGTTTCAAGAGTAAATATCACAAGCTCGAAAGTAGAGCAAGGTTGAGAAAGTAGATGATACAATTTACCAAAGGCATTATGCATCCGAGGGAAGGCTCACAAGGTTATTGAATATGAAGGACGCTGTCGGATAAAATCCATTAAAGGATCTGCCGGTCCATAATAGAGCTGACGTGAGCATCGGCACACAACCAGAGGAAGTAACAATGCAAAGGCATTGGATTATGGAAACAACTGACTAATCCAGAGCTCAAATGCAAAGGAATTATGATTTTCAAATCAAGAGATCAGAAGCAATGTTCTGATTAGGGATGGATAATTTGAATAGCCTTAGGGGTACAATCGACGGCAATTGGATTTGTTGAGAACCATCTCATGTTTAAAATGACGTGTGAGCCCGGAAAGATAATTTAAAAGGATCAACTGATGATTGCGTGCATTCGCACTCATGTTGAATCAAAGGGATCAAAATGACGGTGTCTAAGGATACTAACGAATATTGCCAGACATATGGAAAGCATCCATCATGCAAGCAGACAAGTATTGCAGAGCAATAAGCTACTAAGGATTTTTGGAGGATCGAATAGTATTTCGATGACCATTGTGAAACACATGAACAACTGGGGGATGAGCGGATACTCGATAAGTGCGAGAATTATCCGTAGGGGTATTCAGGTGACAAAGAACAGCAAGGCAGTAAGCTCAAAGGATTATCGAAAACAACGAGGCGAGTAATTTCTGGGGTATCTTGTGGTAGGAAAGTATGTCTAGAGGGGGGGTGATTAGACTACTTGACCAAATAAAAACTTAACCTTTTCCCAATTTTAGTTCTTGGCAGATTTTAGCTAATTTAGGACAAGTCAAGCAATCATCACATAATTCAAGCAAGCATGCAAAGAGTATATTGGCAGCGGAAAGTAAAGCATGCAACTTGCAAGAATGTAAAGGGAAGGGTTTGGAGAATTCAAACGCAATTGGAGACACGGATGTTTTTCCCGTGGTTCGGATAGGTGGTGCTATCCTACATCCACGTTGATGGAGACTTCAACCCACGAAGGGTAACGGTTGCGCGAGTCCACGGAGGGCTCCACCCACAGAAGGGTAACGGTTGCGCGAGTCCACGGAGGGCTCCACCCACGAAGGGTCCACGAAGAAGCAACCACCCACAAAGGGTCCACGAAGAAGCAACCTTGTCTATCCCACCATGGCCATCGCCCACGAAGGACTTGCCTCACTAGCGTAGATCTTCACGAAGTAGGCGATCTCCTTGCCCTTACAAACTCCTTGGTTCAACTCCACAATCTTGTCGGAGGCTCCCAAGTGACACCTAGCCAATCTAGGAGACACCACTCTCCAAGAAGTAACAAAGATGGTGTGTTGATGATGAACTCCTTGCTCTTGTGCTTCAAATGATAGTCTCCCCAACACTCAACTCTCTCTCATGATTTGGATTTGGTGGAAAGAAGATTTGAGTGGAAAGCAACTTGGGAAGGCTAGAGATCAAGATTCATATGGTAGGAATGGAATATCTTGGTCTCAACACATGAGTAGGTGGTTCTCTCTCAGAACATATGAGTTGGAATGTGTAGGTGTTCTGATGGCTCTCTCCACGAATGAAGAGGAGGTGGAGGGGTATATATAGCCTCCACACAAAATCCAACCGTTACGACACAGTTTTCCAATCTCGGTGGGACCGAATCAACAAACTCGGTCGGACCGAAAAGGTAAACCTAGTGACCGTTAGAGATTTTGTGGGACTGACATGCAACTCGGTAGGACCAATATGGTTAGGGTTTGGGCATAACGTAATCTCGGTGAGACCGATTACACAAACTCGGTGAGACCGAGTTTGGTAATAAGCTAACTAGAGAGTTGGTCAGGTAAACTCGGTGGGACCGATTTGCTCTTTCGGTGAGACCGAAAAGTTACAAAAAGGAAACAAAGAGTTTACACTGCAATCTCGGTGGGACCGATTCGCTCTTTCGGTGAGACCGAAAAGTTACGAAAGGGAAACAGAGAGTTTGCAATCCCATCTCGGTGAGACCGAGATCCCTATCGGTAGAACCGAATTGCTAGGGTTTGGCAGTGGCTTATGACAAGTGAAACTCGGTGGCGCCGGATATAAAGAATCGGTAGGGCCGAGTTTGGCTTAGGGTTTAGGTCATATGTGGATATGGGAAAGTAGTTGAGGGTTTTGGAGCATATCACTAAGCACATGAAGCAAGAGCCTCATTAAGCAACACCTCATCCCTCCTTGATAGTATTGGCTTTTCCTAAAGACTCAATGTGATCTTGGATCACTAAAATATAAAATGAAGAGTCTTGAGCTTTTGAGCTTGAGCCAATCCTTTGTCCTTAGCATTTTGAGGGTTCCACTTTCACATCCATGCCATGCCAATCATTGAGCTTTCCTGAAATAGTCATCTTGGAATAGCATTAGCTCAATGAGCTATATGTTGTTATGAATTACCAAAACCACCTAGGGATAGTTGCACTTTCAATCTCCCCCTTTTTGGTAATTGATGACAACATATAGATCAAAGCTTCGACAAATGATAATAAGCATGAAATATATCGTCGCTTTGAGAAGTATGTGACAAGTAAGAGCTCCCCCTAAATTTGTGCATATTTAAAATTTGCTTTGGACTGCAAATGCACAAAGAGTTAGAGTCATGGGTTATTCTTCCATGTCACATACATCTTGGTGGAGCGCTTAAAATGATAAGAATGAAATACATGCAATCATCACCAAGAATAGTGAATGATCACATAAGATAGATAAGATGATAATATTAAGCAAACATTAAGTGTAGCTTATGATCAAACACATGATCATCAATGTCTCACGAGCAATGACATAGTATCTCACACAAAAGCAAACAAAGTTCGAAAAACCACCAAATAAAACAAGAGATAATAAAAGCAACACTCTCTCTCGAAGCCTATGATCTATACATTTTCTCCCCCTTTGGCAACAAGTTACCAAAAAGTTCCTAGAAAATGCATAGTGCTAAGTCGACACTCAGGCTTATTCTTCAGGTGGTGGTGGAGTCCGGAGCACTCCAAGGACGAAGCCTTCTGTAGACGTGGTCGGAGTCGAGGCTGAAGTGGATGCTGGAGCTGGTGGAACTGAGGCTGTAGCTGGTGCAGACGTGGTGGCTCTGGGGTCAGCAACTGGCACTGCAGACGACCTCGGACCTCGTGGCACTCTGGCAAAGGCATCAGTTGTAGTCTTGCCTCTCCTCTCCTGCATGTCATCCTGGAGCTGCTCCACTGCAGTCTGAATCTCTATCACTTTGACATCCAAGTCATAGAAATTTTGTTCCATGATCCTCTCTAAGCTTGCCTGGTTCTGAGTTAGGGTGAATAGTCCTTGATCAATCCGCAGGGTGGATGCAATCAAGTAACCAAGCTGCTCTTGTTTGGTTTTCAGGAAATATTCAGATGCCTCCTCTTGAGTAGGCATCTTGGCAGCTTTCTCCTTCCTCATCTTCCATGATGGAAGCCTTGCCAAGCACTCTGGCTACAGTTTTCTTCACTCTTCTTGCCTTCAGCAGCAACTGGCTCAATGGGAGTGGGCTTCTCAGTTGAAGCTTTGGACTTTGACATAGGCTGCCTGCCTGCTGGCCTTTTGATCTTCATCCCTGGTTTTATGCCCTGTGCTGGCTCAACTCTCTTGGAAGTTGCTTCCTCTTCTGCCACATAATCCTCATCTTCTGAGTCTGAGGTTCTCTTCTTTCTCTGTCTTGTGGCAGCTTTAGGCAGATTGCTAGGGGTGCTCCTGCTGCCATCATCTGAGGAACTTGAGGGACTAGTGCCCTCACTCATCTGCACTTGCTGCTCTGACAAGTTCTGGCTATCACTTTGGTCTGACATGATGCAAACTCTGACTGCTGACCCTGTGAATAGGTTATAGATGAGATAGAGTGGATAAGCATCACAAAATGCAGAGATTTTTGCAAAAGAATAATTCAAAAACTTAGTTTTAGTTTCCCACTGAAAGCATCTCGGATCTACCGATTTCTAAACTCGGTGATACCGAAGCAGTTTTGGCACCTAAACTAGTGAACTCGGTCAGACCGAGTCACAGTTCGGTGGCACCGAGACTGCTAGGGTTTCACAGAGTTCCAAAATCGGTCACACCGATAAGTAATTCTCGGTCAGACCGAGTCTCACTTGTGCAATGCCATAAGCCAAATCAATGGGACCGAGTTTTTCAACTCGGTGGGTCCGAGATGGTTTCGGCGGAAACCTAACCCTAAAATTTTCGAATTAAACCTAATCTTCGAGTTCATTGACTGGATAGAAGTTTAACAAATGTGGCAAGAATCATGATGATCACAATGTGCTAAGAATCGGATTGGGGAATAGCACAAAGATCGAGTCCATACCCTAGTTCGGCGGAGACTCGCTACGGCGGCAACGGCGGGGTTGAATTTCCGTTGACGGCGACGGAGACCAGCGACTGGAGGCGGCTGGCGGCGAGGAGACGATCCAGAGACCAAGTTGGCAGAGCAGGCTATCGCATGGGCGAAGGGGTTCGGAGAAATTTCCAAATTTTTGCCCGTGACTATATATAGCCCGACCCTGTCGGTGTAACCGAGTGGAACAACTCGGTGGCACCGAGATGCAAAACTGTATACAGTTGTTGCAACTCGGTGTGACCGAATGGTTCAAATCAGTTGCACTGAGATCGAAAACCTAGATCAACTTAATGATCTCGGTAGGACCAAAAGTAGGGTATCGGTCAGACCGAGAATCATAAAGAGGTTTTGGAAGTTTAAGTCTCTGACGAATCGGGAACTCCGAGCGCTCCTCACACAGAGTGGTTCGAATCTGACTTGATCAAATTTTGTGATGTAGCATGAATAGAGTTTGAGACGAGAAAAGCATAGATAGCTAGAGGAGGTTCTTAGGCATTCTTGTCCATCCACTTGGCAAAAGGAAATAAAACCAAACAATCAAAACAACAAGTGGATGTCCTCGAATGAGTAAAATATGCAACCAGCATGCTCACACAATAAGATGGCAAATGAAATATGTGACAAGGCATGCACAACCAATTCTAGCATCTATCAAGCAATTTGTGATGACAAGGTCATCTATATATGAGTATATTGACTTAGGAGTCATGTGAGAACACTTGATCATAGGTCATGTTCATCGTTTAAGCTCAAGTGGGGTTACCACTTTTACATAAAGCATTGTTGTGTTCACATCTTTAGAGTTGCTTTAGCTCAAGTCTTAGAGTAAAGCTCCCCCTAGATGTGATATCCCCCCTTAGAGGGATGAACTAACCTCGGGTTTTGTCGATGATGACTTCATGTAGATGTTGAAGATGTGGATGCTCAATGTTGATGTAGATCACTTGGAGCTATCCATTTGAGTGAATTGCACTTTCAATACCTACATGGGTTAGTCCCACAAGGAACAAACAAGGATATCCATAGACATAGAGTGATGCACACACAAGATGATGTCCATGAAAACTTTTAGGTTACCTTGTCCCTTGTCTTACCAACAAGAGGGTTTGTGACTCCTTGAACTAGTGCAAGATGTGGAAGTTGATTGCACTTGTTCTTGCCAAATGATAAGAGTGAAGTATGTTGGCGGAGTCACCCTCAAGAACTCTCTAGTTCTTCTTTTGGATCCACACCATCTTGATGGGAATCCTTGGAGTTGTAGTCGTACTTGATGAAGTGGAACTTGAAGTAGTCTTGGGAATCCACTTGACTAAGGTCTTAGGAGCTTCTTCAAATGCATCAATTTCCTCTTGAAGCTTGTCCTTGCCTTTTTGCTTGTAGTCTTGTGGTGGAAGATCATCTTGAGCTTGTGTTCCCTTGAAAGAAGTATCATACTTCTCTTGTTGAGGAACAAACTTTGTCTTGGGGTATTGATCTTCTTCCCACTCAACTCCATTGGCATTGAACTTTCGTTCAAAACCAACACCTTGATTCTTCCGGTGCATTCCTTGCTTGCGCACAATTTCCTCGAATTGCTTACTCCCGGCAAGGCTTTTGTACACTTCTTTCTCTATAATTCCCTTCAATAAGCTATTTTCTTGCTCAAGTGTAACTTGGCTAAGAGAATCATTAGTGGAATCAAGAGAACTACTAGAAGCAACAATATTGGATTTAGCATGATCATTGTTACTGCTAGAGGAAGAATCTTTCTTGTTCTTGTTACTAGACTTGACTTAAGGCATGTAAGTGGATAAGAGTAAACGGTTGGCAATGTAAGAAGAACTTTTCTTGTGGAGATCATCATTGATTGCTTTTAAGAACTCATGCTCTTGCTCAAGATTGAGCTTTTCAAAGCGTAATTTCTCATGAGCTCTTAAAAGTTCTCGATGATCTTCGAAGATAGTTTCATGAGCTAACTTAAGAGTGTTTAGTTCTTTAGTTAGAGCCTCAATCTTCTCCTTATCATTATCATTCGTTTTATATTGATTAGCATGATTAATTTACGTTTCATCATAGTATTCATCACTAGATTTGTCAACAAGCAAATCATCACCTAACAAGTCATCTTCATCACTATTGAAATCAACATACTCGGGGTGTGTTACCTTAGGACCTTTGGCCATGAAGCATCTTCCAATTCCTTCATTTGGTGAGTCAAATATGTCGTAGGAGTTGGTTGACACAAGTGCTAGACCGGCAACACCTTCATCTTGAGTATCTTCGGAGTTGGAGTGATAACTTCTCTCGGAGTTGCTGTCGGAGTCGGAGCCGGATACCCATTCACCAACATGAGCTTGATGTCTTCGTTTTGTGTAGCACCTTGATGATTTTTCCTTCCTTTCCGAATCCTTGCTTCTCCGTGAGTATCTTCGTTCATAACGATCATCTCTACTCCTTCTCTCTTGGTGGTGATTCTTTGCTTCTTCTTTTTGGAGAATCTTCTCTTCTCTTGTAGGGAGCCGTACACTCATTGGAATAGTGTCCGGGTCTTCCACAACTGTAGCAGTTTAGCTCTCGACTAGAAGATCTTTTGTCATTGTAGGACCTTGACTTGAAGCTTCTATCTTTGCTTCTACTCTTGTAGAACTTGTTGAAGTTCTTCACCATTAAGCTCAATTCTTCATTGAAGTTTTGTTTCTCACTTGATGATGTAGGGGCTTCACATGAGGCTTTGTAGGCACCACTTGATTTGTTGTGAAGTTCCTCTTTATCCTTAAGTGACATCTCATGAGCAAAAATTCTTCCAATCACCTCCGTTGGCTTGAGATCTTTGTAATTGGGCATCATTTGGATCAGTGTGCACACGGTATCATATTTTCCATCCAAGGCTCTTAGAATCTTCTTGATGATGAATCTATTGGTCATCTCTTCACTTCCTAAGCCATTGAGGGGCGAGGATGGTATTTCTCATCAAGAATTCGATATATATCTTGGAAGAGCTCAGGATGTTGATGATGACCACGACACATTTGTCGAGAGATTTCATGAAGATGTAATCGGTCTGCGATGACATCAAGTCAAATGATGATGCAGCGAAAGTCAAATAATACTTGAAGAAGAACTCATAAGAAGTTATGCAGTTCCGTGATAATCTCGAGATACCAGAGGGGGTAATACTCGATGACAGATCAAAGTAGAGGTTGGACTGGGGTATTGCACTACAAAAGACAGGCGCTTAAACTTGCACGTGAAATGGTATTTAAAGGAGAACATGGTCGGAACCACGATTGCAAAAGGCCAGATCCCAGATATAAGATGAACTTATACCAAAGGAATAATTAATTTAAGAGAAGCTTTAATGATAAGATCTACATCGTGTCCATGGGCATGAACACAAACTTCAAGGTCGACTCCCACTTTTCCAATGCATAACCTTTCATTCACTTCTCACTTTTGAAGAAGTTGTAGTGTTGAAATTTTATCTGGCAAAATACCAGAAGTGTATGACTCGTGAAAACTTTCGAGTTCACACAGTTTAGAGAAGGCATATGTTCAACCCATAGGGGCTTCTTACAAACATATACCACAAGTTTCAAGAGTAAATATCACAAGCTCGAAAGTAGAGCAAGGTTGAGAAAGTAGATGATACAATTTACCAAAGGCATTATGCGTCCGAGGGAAGGCTCACAAGGTTATTGAATATGAAGGACGCTGTCGGATAAAATCCATTAAAGGATCTGCCGGTCCATAATAGAGCTGACGTGAGCATCGGCACACAACCAGAGGAAGTAACAATGCAAAGGCATTGGATTATGGAAACAACTGACTAATCCAGTGCTCAAATGCAAAGGAATTATGATTTTCAAATCAAGAGATCAGAAGCAATGTTCTGATTAGGGATGGATAATTTGAATAGCCTTAGGGGTACAATCGACGGCAATTGGATTTGTTGAGAACCATCTCATGTTTAAAATGACGTGTGAGCCGGAAAGATAATTTAAAAGGATCAACTGATGATTGCGTGCATTCGCACTCATGTCGAATCAAAGGGATCAAAATGACGGTGCCTAAGGATACTAACGAATATTGCCAGACATATGGAAAGCATCCATCATGCAAGCAGACAAGTATTGCAGAGCAATAAGCTACTAAGAATTTTTGGAGAATCGAATAGTATTTCGATGACCATTGTGAAACACATGAACAACTGTGGGATGAGCGGATACTCGATAAGTGCAAGAATTATCCGTAGGGGTATTCAGGTGAGAAAGAACAGCAAGGCTGTAAGCTCAAAGGATTATCGAAACAACGATGAGTATTTCGGGGTATCTTGTTGTAGGATCGAAAGTATGTCTAGAGGGGGGGTGATTAGACTACTTGACCAAATAAAAACTTAACCTTTTCCCAATTTTAGTTCTTGGCAGATTTTAGCTATTGTAGGACAAGTCAAGCAATCATCACACAATTGAAGCAAGCATGCAAAGAGTATATTGGCAGCGGAAAGTAAAGCATGCAACTTGCAAGAATGTAAAGGGAAGGGTTTGGAGAATTCAAACGCAATTGGAGACACGGATGTTTTTCTGGTGGTTCGGATAGGTGGTGCTATCCTACATCCACGTTGATGGAGACTTCAACCCACGAAGGGTAACGGTTGCGCGAGTCCACGGAGGGCTCCACCCACGAAGGGTAATGGTTGCGCGAGTCCACGGAGGGCTCCACCCACGAAGGGTCCACGAAGAAGCAACCACCCACGAAGGGTCCACGAAGAAGCAACCTTGTCTATCCCACCATGGCCATCGCCCACGAAGGACTTGCCTCACTAGCGGTAGATCTTCACGAAGTAGGCGATCTCCTTGCCCTTACAAACTCATTGGTTCAACTCCACAATCTTGTCGGAGGCTCCCAAGTGACACCTAGCCAATCTAGGAGACACCACTCTCCAAGAAGTAACAAATGGTGTGTTGATGATGAACTCCTTTCTCTTGTGCTTCAAATGATAGTCTCCCCAACACTCAACTCTCTCTCATAGGATTTGGATTTTGTGGAAAGAAGATTTGAGTGGAAAGCAACTTGGGGAAGGCTAGAGATCAAGATTCATATGGTAGGAATGGAATATCTTGGTCTCAACACATGAGTAGGTGGTTCTCTCTCAGAACATATGAGTTGGAATTGTGTATGTGTTCTGATGGCTCTCTCCATGAATGAAGAGGAGGTGGAGGGGTATATATAGCCTCCACACAAAATCCAACCGTTACACACAGTTTTCCAATCTCGGTGGGACCGAATCAACAAACTTGGTCGGACCGAAAAGGTAAACCTAGTGACCGTTAGGATTTTCGGTGGGACTGAGATGCAACTCGGTAGGACCGACATGGTTAGGGTTAGGGCATAACGTAATCTTGGTGAGACCGATTACACAAACTCAGTGAGACCGAGTTTGGTAATAAGCTAACCAGAGAGTTGGTCAGGTAAACTCGGTGGGACCGATTTGCTCTTTCGGTGAGACCGAAAAGTTACAAAAAGGAAACAAAGAGTTTACACTGCAATCTCGATGGGACCGATCGCTCATCTCGGTAGGACCGAAATGTTACGAAGGGAAACAGAGAGATTACAAGCCCATCTCGGTGTGACCGAGATCCCTATCGGTGAGACCGAATTGCCTAGGGTTTGTGGCAGTGGCTATGACATCTGAACTCGGTGGCGCCGGATATAAAGAATCGGTAGGGCCGAGTTTGGCTTAGGGTTTAGGTCATATGTGGATATGGGAAAGTAGTTGAGGGTTTTGGAGCATATCACTAAGCACATGAAGCAAGAGCCTCATTAAGCAACACCTCATCCCTCCTTGATAGTATTGGCTTTTCCTAAAGACTCAATGTGATCTTGGATCACTAAAATATAAAATGTAGAGTCTTGATCTTTGAGCTTGAGCCAATCTTTTTGTCCTTAGTATTTTGAGGGGTCCACTTTCCTCATCCATCCCATGCCATTCATTGAGCTTTTCCTGGAATATTAATCTCGGAATAGCATTAGCTCAATGAGCTATATGTTGTTAGGAATTACCAAAACCACCTAGGAATAGTTGCACTTTCAGATACCCATACCCCTCTCCAGATTTGCAAATAAGACCAAACCTCGTTCATCCTTTTCTCCCACAAGATAAACTACTCATACAAATGCATCTTGATGCATGCAACGCATGGGCATCTTGCTAGTTCTAAAAACATGTCCATCATTTGCCACACTACTGGTCGCAGATGAAAAACCTACCCAAGCACAGCGTGATACAGGAGCAACGCACAATTACAAGCTGATATTTTGTTGGACAATGGAGGCTATAACCAATTACTTTTACGGGAACAATAGCACCCAGGAAATTTGAACGGTAGGTATGAACAAAATTGGAACTGCACATGTACTGCTAAGTGATTCAATACACACATTACCAATCAAGGAGGAGAACGATGGTCGTGGCGGCCTCTGTGAGTCATGGTCGGCAACGGGAGTCAGTTCATTGTCCACGACGGTGGTACTTCTATGCCTGGCGTCGGCTTCTGAGAAGCAGATCCGAGACCTCGAAAGACAATGCCGGGGAAGAGGCTCCGTGTACGACGACGACGGTGGACCGGCTCCAGTGCGGCGTACGAGGTTGTCGATGAGGTAGATGCGCTGCGGTGGACGAGTGCGCCGATGTAAAGGGGAGGAACACGAAGGCTGCGGTGCCATGGAGAAGTCTGTTTTGCGGTGGGGATAGAAAATGGGGAGTATTCAGGTGTACTACTCTGGGTGCCGGGGTGGGGTTGGCTGGGTAGGGTGAACCTAAAGTTACGAAAACAGCCCCCTACCAAGCGTCATATGTAGGCCTGTTCCGAAGGCTATGATGGTAACTTCCCACTGCTCGAATTAGGGTCGCGGGAGATTTTCCCGCCGACCTCAAAATTTTGTGACACTGGACTCCCCGTGTGGCGTGTTGACTGATTCGGCTAAGCAACTAGCGAGTAGTAGTAGTAAACTCTGCATATTAGGTTTGACTGAAGTCAAACTTCCTAAAGTTTGACCAAGTTTATAGAAAAATATAAACATTTACCATAACAAATATGTATGATGTGAAAGTACATTCAATAATGAATCTAATGGTATTTATTTGTTATTGTATATGTTAATATTTTTTGTTATAAGCTTTCTGAGAGTTTACAAAACTTGACTTTGACTAATGCTAATACACGGAGTACACATTTGTTTTCTTAGTTTGAAGTGAACTAATCATTTGTTGAAATTGTGAAATAAATATATTATGCTATTGACTTCGAATGTAATGGTCTATACAATTCAATAGTTACAATCATTGTCGAATCCCAAGATGTATACAAGGTCTATAGTACTTCACAACATGCTCAAACTCACATAATCCCAGTCAAATGAGAATCTAAATGCATTTCATAGTTATTACTTTGTAGGATGCAACAAAAACAACCATAACTCTACATCAGCCATTATAGAAGCAACATTTTGACATATCCCAATGTGTGAATGAAACGTGCAGAGAGAGCTTTTGAAGATGGAGCAGATAGGGCGGGAAAGATTGTATGTATGTGGACGAGAGAGTAGGAGACAAACCTAACGAGACAGAGAGAGAGAGGGGAAGAAGTTAGGTCTATGAGAAAGATGGATACATGTAATATACGTGAGATGCGTGTGCATCTGGATTCTATATACGTGGAAGGAGAAGAGACCACTTGTTTGATGAGAGAGCTGGAAAAACATGGACGAGAGGGGAAGGGTCTCGTGGGTTGAGGGATTGCCAATTTTGTGCGGGGGCGAGAGGGATTGGTAATTTTGTGTAAGAGAGAGAGGGTGGGGGAGGAGTCAGTCAGCCGTCGTCACATCACCCTGCTTCCAAATGACCCCGCACTCTCTAGCGCGGTGTGGTCGCCGTCTTCGATCTGCTCGATGCCCTCTTTGAAGATTGAGGTGTTGTGCATGTTGGGGTGCAAAGAACCACAAGCGAGAGTGGTCGTCGTATAACCTTGGATGGGGATGAATTGTGTGCTCGAGGGAGTGTGTGTGTGTGTTGTGCTGCGTGTGTCTCTCTCTCTCTCTGTGTGTGTGTGTGCGTCAGATATTGAGAGAAAACAAACCTAAGGAGAGAAATGGGTATTCACAAAGAGATTGTGCAGGCCCTGAGGTGGGCAGGGGCCGGGTGAGGGTGTCAAAATGTGCGCGTTGATGCATGTGTTGCATGCGACCGTGCGAGGGACGGACGAATCGAGAGATGGTTGTTGTGTTACGGATGCTCCTCTCTCTGTCTCTCTCTCTCCCTCTCTCTCTCTCACACACACACACAAGTAAGGCCCTGTTTGGTTCCAAATAAGTCACTAATCGAAAAGTGCAAAAAGTGACTTATTTTGCCAAACAGACCCAACTTATAAGTCACCCCAACTTATAAGTCATAAGTTGCTCCACCCCAACTTAAAACTTATAACTCACCCCTTTTTACGTGGGTCCCATCACCTTTACATTAAAAACAAGGTGGGAAGGTGTGGTCAGGTGACTTATAAGTCAGATGACAACCAAACAGGCGTGACTTATAAGTCACTGATTTTAAGTCACCTGACTTATAAGTCAGGTGACTTATTGGAACCAAACAGGCCCTAAACTAGAAGACCATTCTCTCATGTATACACAACGTATCGGCATCTATCTATGTCTCACTCATGCATGATCATTTGCACATTCACACCTCTCTATGTATGTATAACACGCACACCGTCTCCACATTGCCCTTCCGCCACAACACACATATGGACACATACACACGTTCTCTCTTAGTAACACACACAAAATCAATATTAAAAAAACTAGGGCGCACCTAAAACGTCCAAATCCAAATAAACACGAACTAGAGCTAAATTCAAATATATGGAAATATTGAAGCGTCAAGAACTTTCACAAGAAAAAAAGTTTAATAATATTCAAGGATTGTTTTCACACACACAAAAAGGTTTGGTGGATGTCCTTCGAGCGCGACACGGTGACGCACCATTCGATCAACCGCGCGGCCGCGGTTCACGCGCTTGCACAGGATTCTATATCATGGCTGTGGTACTAACTAATAAAAGTGCTGCCTAAGTCTAATGTTTACGTGTACTAGTACGGTTTTATTTTAAGTTTGACCAACCTTATGTATATAAAACTAAAGTAAGCTCCCACACGCGCACTCATCAATATGCCGCCGCCGCTCTTGCGCATGCCGGCGCCCGCCTGCTCCGGCAAACAATTTCTCGCCCATCACCGCCGTGTCGCCGCCATCCTTGTGCCATGAAGCCGAAGGCTCGCCCGCTCACGTCGTCTGCAGTCCCTCCTCGCGATGCCGCCGCGCTGCCAAGCACGCGAGCAGCTGGTGGAGCCGCGTCTATGCACGCAGTGTACGAAGAGGAGGACGAGCGCGTGCTCCAGCACGCCGGCGAGGAGGAACTACCGTGTCATTGTCGTCTCCGGGCGCGCGGAGGAGGCGCGCATGGTGGTTGTCGCGGCGGAAGCCGGTCGCGCGCGCGTCGAGCCCGCAAACCGGGTGCGGACACGGAATCTACCTTCGAGACCTTGAATGCCATGTGGATCCTGCAATCTGAAGGAGCAATTTGGGACAGTCGACTCATGTGAGCCATTTGATGCAACATGGATGGCTAGAAGGGCTTCTTCCACCTCTTCTGCTGTCTTCTTCCTTCGCTCCGTCGAACTTCTTTCACAAATCGGCTGACCCAAATTATACTACTAGTACGAACGTATTAAGTACAGTAGGAACACGAAGATACGAGCAGTAGTACCAACTGCAAGAAGAACAGTAGTAAGACATAGTACTAGTACTACTGTAAGTACTAAAGAGTTCAAATAACGAGAAAGAACATAAACATAGTTCTGCTAGGGCCTCAGCACAACACACCCTTGAAAACAAACTAAGCAACTAGTCCACTTGACACTGCAGCAGAACCAGCATGAACGACGGCACTGCCACCTACTCGGAGTTCGAGTCCATGTCCTCGACTTTGTCCTCGTCCTTCTTCCTCTTCCTCTTCGCCGACGCTTCTTTGCTTGAACCGGACACTAGGCTCTGCTTCTTCATCCAACCCTTGAAGATATTTAAAGAAAGGTAGGCATCCATTGCTACGTACAGGATGTGATCTTCATCTAATGTCTTCAACTCCCATGCATGATGAAACTCGTGATGAGGTTTCTTCAGTTTAGCATACGAAGGATCAATCATGGCTACTGCCAGGGTCACCATTGAAGGTTGAGAGGAGGACACCAGGCTTGCCTTCTAGAGATCGAAGGGCTGGCCTACAACGAGACCTATCTGACGCAGGACATCCCTGTCGTTCTTAAAGCCTACAGTAACGAATTTCACTCTTTTGTCCTTGAGGAAGTTCATAAAATCCTGGCACTCAACGTCGGCATGGCATATGTGGTAGACCAAGCAAATGTTATGTACCCAAACCTGGATCATGGTGGGCTTCTTCCTCTCTTCATCCTTTAGATCCTTCTCTCGTCCCAGGACTGTGGTGTACTCAACATCTAGCCCAGCGACCCACTCATCCGTTGAACTGTTGAACATGCGTAGGAAGCGAGCAAGCCATGCTTTCACCGTCTCGGATCCACGTGTGTAGATGACGATGAAGTGATCACCGGTGATGGCTCTAACCTGGTACTCAGCGGCAACCATGGAGATTTGGGAGGCCATGGATTTTGGAGGAGGGTTAGGAGAAGTTGAACTATTGTACCCCGCAAAAAAAACTAGGAGTGAACTAATGTGAAAGGACGGGACGACTGGGAGCGAACTATTGTAAGGTAGAAGACGGGGATGAGTAGGGCATGCGAACGGCGTGGGGTTGCTGGCTTGCCCGGTGGATAAACAGCTGCAAGCCCCCAAAGAGTTCTCAAGAACTATGCGGGACCCACTATATGTCATGTCTACTAGACCCATATCGTAGGCCTGACGGTATAGCTTCTGCCTGTTCGCACGCCATGCCGGTGCGTGGATGTAACTTCACTTAATTCCGTAAAATGTCGCGCCTCCCACGACCTTCGCCTCCCTCGCGCGGTCGCGCCCTTTGAGACTTCGACCGGCTATAAATGAGCAATTTTTTTGCCTTTTTTTAGACAAGCAATTTTTTTTGCCTACTCTGCATGCATGATACTCCCTCTGGTCCTTTTTACTCCCGTCAACCGTTTGCAAAGTGTTTGACCAAATTTATACTTTTTTTGAACACCACCTTATATTAGTTAACCAGCCACACCAATACACTCATTCGATACAATATTCACCACACAGGGCAGTACGTTATTTACAAGAATACCATCTAATCTATTGTCAAAGCTATACTTAGCGATTAAGTGTGCCACCTTATTGGCCGAACGGCTAATCTTTGACAATTGAAGATTGTTGATCAACTTCGAGATGCTCAATGCTTTCATCTTTAGGTCACGCATAGCAGACCTGTCATAGTCCCCCGATGCAAGAGACACTACCACAAAAGCTCAACCAGTCTCTAAAATTACAGGATTATGAAGAGAAATACCTATGTAGAGACCGGCGATGCAAGCCCTAAGCTCCGCTTCCTCCACGCTTTCACAGGCATCAATGAAATTCCACGACCAAATTTATACCAAAAATATCAATATCTACAATATTGATTATAATGAGTATAAGAACTACGTTTTATAATGAGTGTAAAAATATTGATTTGACATTGTGAATGTTGACACATTTTTCTATAAGTCTGGTGAAAGTAGAGGTACATTGACTTCAGACAAAACTTAAATGCACAATGCAGACTAGTTCCTCCGCCCAGGTGCGTGCCATGTCCTATCTTGTCATCACAACAAGGTTAGCTATTAGAGTACCACTACCTCCCTTCTAGTTTAAAGGGATCGATTAAAAAACTTCACCTACTCTTAGCAAGATAGTAGAGGTGATGGAATAGTTTTTGAAGTCTGCAAAAGTACTCAACTAGTGCTGTCGTTCTTCACAAAAAATGTGTTTACCAATGCATGCATGAACACTACTTACTCTAACCCCCCTCTCTTCTTTAATTCTTTACCACATCAGCATGTTTGCTATTCTCGTGTGCATGATACCAGCTAAGATACCACCATTATGGCCAGCCTTAATCATCGCATGCAATAATTTAGTGCACCTTGAAATATGAACATGTGTGGGGCGTGTATGTTTTTAATGACTTGAGACTATACCTAGCCCGGCATGCAAGATGACTTATTATGCACCGTTCCCCATACCTGCAGGAAGCCCATTCGTCTCCAAATCTTTTTCTCTCCATGTGTGGAAACAATATGCCTACCAAACTCTCCTTCTCCCTCCGGCGGTCCCACCATGTCACAGCCCTAGAATACCTGAGTGGAATAGTTGCATCTGCCCTCATGCATCACGGCCAAAATTTCTGAAAGTTGAATTGAGGTTTGTTGAAACCCTCAGAAACCAGTTCAAAAATAATCAACATTTAATTCTCATCAAATGAGTCCAAGGAAATGTTCCTGTTACTCTGAGAAAATATTGGTAGGAGGGAAAATTCAAACCAATATTTTTGGAGTCACAGAAATATTTATTTTGGGCATTTGAATTAAATCATAATGTATTTGAATTGGCTTTATTTCTGTTATAAAAGAAATACATGCCCAATAATTTTGGAAATTATTGTGGGGCTCTGGAATAATATCTCTAGTCCATACAATAATTTACAGAAGCAAATAAATTTGTTTAGTACCCCTGCTAAATCAAAACAAACAGAGAGAAAATAGAAAACATAACAGAAAAATAAGAGAGAGAGAGAAAGAGAGAGAGAGAGAATCTCACCTACTAACCAGGCCCAGGAGAGAATCGGCCCAGCCCACCAGGGGCGCCGAGGTCTTCTTCCACCTCTGCCAGTAGGCAAAGGGCGTGTGCCCGTCGCACGCCGGCCACCTCCTGCTTCTGCCGACGCCCTGGACGACCCCAGACGACGCCACGCACCCCCCTGGAATCCCCTCGCTCCTCTCCCTCACTCTCTGCTCTCTCCTTCGCCCTCTAGTCCCTTCCACGAGCGCGTCCGAACGCAGCCATCGCCGCCGATGAGCTCCCCCACGGCCACAGCCATCTCCGAGCCTCTCCGACGTGCCCCTGAGCTCCGCCGTGACGCCCCGGTCCTCTCCGCCGAGCCACATGACGCCGGACGCCCTGGAGCGCCGTCGTCGACGCCATCGCCGTCCTCTGCCCCGACGATCGCCGCCCTTCGATTCGCCGCCTCCGACGCTTCCCCGACCCCACTGGGCTTCTCTGTGAGTCCTCAGTGAGCTGCTCTTCCGTTCGCCCCTTTCCTCATCGCCTCGCACGTTCCCTAGCGCTAGCGCCGCCGTGCCCGAAGCTTACCGCCGCCCAGCCATGTCGCCGCCGTGGCCACCGTCACCTAGAGACGCAACCAAGCGCACCACCGTGCTCAGCATGTCTTCGCGCAATCGTAGCCACCCCCAGATCCTCCTGCCTTGCACCGTAGCGCCGAACCCATCGTTGCCCGAGCCCCGGCCGCCGCCACGAGCTCGACTCCAGCGAGCTCACTCCACCGCAACCTCTCTCGCTTGCTCCAATGGATGTGCGAGAGTGCCAGCTCTCTGTAGGTGGTCTCGGCCGCTAATTTGGTCGCCGGATGGGCAAAATCCGAGCCCCTCCGCCGTCTCGGCCTCGCCGGCGACTCAACGTCGGCAGGGTTTGACCCCTGTTTGACCTCCCCAGCGTCCTGATGTGTGGGCCCGGGCCCCTGTTTAATTAGTGTTAGGTAATTAGTGTTAATTAACTTAGTTAACTAGATGAGCCACTGACATGCGGGCCCAGCCCTAGATTAGTTAAGTTAATCACCTACTTAGCACTAACAGCCACTGTTAGTTAGATGTGACATTGACACGCGGGTCCCACAGGTCAGGTTTGACCTGGACGGGCCTGTTGACCTGCTGACATCGGCATGACCTAATGCTGATGCAGTATTACATTTTATGGATTTATTCATAACCATGAAATTCCAGAAAATAGTATAAACTTCTAAAAATCATAGAAATTCAACCGTAACTCCAAATGAAATAAATTATATATGAAAAATGATCAGAAAAATATGAAGAATCTGTTTATGGCACTTTCATGCATGATTGAACAAGCTAACCTAACTGAATAGGATAAATCATGATTAGGGCAATTTATGAACTAGCATTTGGAGTTGGAGTTTAACCTTGTTTGAATTCCACTTCAATTAACCTGGCTTACTGCTGCATTAGGTCAATTTAGTTCCTTAACATGACATGGCATTCATTTGATTGTGCATTGCAGTGAATGTTGGTTCTTTCGTGTTTGCCTGTGATTGTCCCCTCTCAGTAGACGTTACTTCGATGATGTGATCGATGACACCGATGAAGAGTTATACTATCTTCAGAAGTGCCAGGCAAGCAAAACCCCCTTGTTCATTCTGATAAAATCCCACTATATCGCTCCTGCTCTCTTTTACTGCATTAGGACAACAATGATTCAACTGTTACATGTTGCGGTAGTTGAACCCCTTTCCTCTGCATGACCTGTCATTGCCACAGTAAATAGATGAAACCCACTAGCATGAGTAGGAGTTGTTTGAGCCCTGATGTGCCTACTCATTCATGTTTGTTTGTCATGCCTGCTATAGCTTAGAGTTGTGTCAGGTCTGATTCATCGGCGATGAATTGGAAAGTTGTGAACATGTCCTACTATGTGTGAGCTAAGTGTGTTGAACATGGTAGCGGTGAGAGGCCATGTAGGAGTACATGGTGGGTTGTCTCATTGAAACCATTCTTAGGAACTGAGTTCTGTGTTTGTGATCCATGAACAGCTACTACCACGCATTGGGCCCGAAACCAATGGAGCCTCTCGACTTATTAACTGCCCTTGTCCTCTGTCCAGGAGTTGCAACTAGTTTCTGGTGTTTGTAGGATATGTGTTGGCGGCTGTGCGTAGCGCTGACCCTAGGGGTGGGCTATGATGTGGTAGATACACCGTGGCACGGTGTACCGGGCGCCCGTTTGGTGTCTCGGGAACCCTGCACACATCGTTTGGGGCTGTGAGCGAAACTCCGGTCGGATCTCCTCGCGGATGGAACCCGAATAGGCGATAAACCTGGACTAGAGACTTGTGTGGATAGTCAGGTCGTGGCCGACTCCCTCGCCAGGCTTCCTCTTGAAGGTTGCCGAGATACACGACGTGTACATGGTGGTAAGTGGCGAGAGCGTGTGTGAAGAAGTACACCCCTGCAGGGTTATAAATGATCTATTCAAATAGTCATGTCTGCTGTAAAGGACTTCTGGGTTGCCTATAACAGTTCATAGACAAGTGAAAGTGGATACTCTAAAACTCGCAAGATAAGTGTGAGTGCTATGGATGGCCTTCTCATAGGGAGACGGGAGCGGATCCATAGTGGTGTATTGAATGGCGAATATGTGGACTCGTGTGCGCCACCTCAAAAGAGTTGCTTGCAGTCGCAGTTCAGGTTAGCCACTGAGTCAAAGCTGGCTTGCTGCAGTTAAACTCCACCACCCCCTTTATTGATACCGATGCATATGTAGATAGTTCTGATGTAAGTCTTGCTGGGTACATTTGTACTCATGTTTGCCTATTTTATGTTTTGCAGAGAGACGTCAGTCTCGCTAGTAGTTCCGTGTGGACTTCGACGTTTAGCTTGATACCTCAGCTACGATCTTGTGCCCTCGGCAGGATCTGGTAGATAGTCAGGCTTCTTAGCCTTTTCCATTTGTACATGTCTGTACTCAGACATGTTAAGCTTCCGCATGTGCTTTGATTTGTATGCTATGATTGTTGGGTCATGAGACCCATGTTTGTAATATCTCGCTCCGCGGAGCCTAATGAATAAATACTTGAGTTGTAGGGTAATGTTGTGATGCCATGTTGTATTTACACATATCGAGCATATTGTGTGTATGATTGAAATGCTTGGTATGTGTGGGATCCGACAATCTAGTTGTTTATCCTTGGCAACCTCTCTTATGGGGAAATGTAGTCTAGTGCTTCCATGAGCCATAGTAGTCCGCTACAGCCCGGTTCATCGGAGTCCTGTTAGCCCAGCACTACTGCTCAGGACACTTGACTGGCCGGCATGTGTTTCACTTCGTTCCTGTGTCTGTCCCTTCAGGGAAATGTCACGCGGTGACATCTAGAGTCCTGCCTAGCCTGCTACAGCCCGGGTTCCCGGAGTCCTGTTAGCCCAGTGCTACAGCCCGGATTCACACGCTGCTGACCGACATGCTCGATGTGATTCATGTATGCCTGTCCCCATAGGTTAGTGCCGCTTTGGGTTCACGACTAGCCATGTCGGCTCGGGTTCTCTGTCATATGGATGCTAGCGACACTATCATATACGTGAGCCAAAAGGCGCAAATGGTCCCGGGCCATGGTAAGGCGACACCCGTGGGAATACCATGCGTGAGGACGCAAAGTGATATGAGGTGTTACCGGCTATTTCGATGTGACTTGGAATCGGTGTCCTGACACACCACTCCACCCCGTGTGAAAAAATCTGCATGCATGACTCTCCTCCCCCCACGCTCGTCCAATCCATTGTGACCAGCAATATTTCCACCTCTTTGCTCCCCCGTAATTTACTCCAACAAATATGCCCATGTAGCTGTTACTTAACTGCAGGTGCATTGGGTCACTGACATATGGGCCCAACAGGGGTCTGGCCCACATGTCAGTGATACAACTGGACCTGCAGTTAAGTCAGTGCAGCTCAGTCCATATCTTAAGTAGGTGTGCCATTGCTCACTATAAATACTGCGCCTCCCACGACATCGCTATCTCCTCCCCCTCACGTTCATGCTCATCGCTATCTCCTCCCCCTCCCTCTCACATCGATCCTCCAGCGACTCCGGCTTGGTGAACGGGTAGCACGTCTCGTACTTGATGTTCTCCGCCAAGGGCCAGCAGTGACCGCTGCACGCATCCGTGAGGTGATGCACCATGTCCGCCACCGGCCAGCAGTTACTACGAGATTTAATCCGAATAAGCACAAAATAAATCATGAATTCTACCACGATTTCAAACAGGAAGGATAGAAACACATAAGGTGCAACGGGAGCAGCACCGTTGGCGTTGAGGTTGTCGCCCATGTCCAAACACCACGTAGACACAGTCTTTGAGCACGGTTCGTAGTCGTTCCACGCTCGGGCATTGAAGTTTGTAACTATTTTAGATTAGAATATACTACTCCTCCGGTGCTAGTAGTAGAGCAGAGTCCTACTCTACTACTCTATTGAAGCAAGTTAGGGCATAGCACTGTAGGGAGTACCAGTACCGTGATCACACAAGCAAGTTGTCTGGCATCGACATGACCCTACGCTGCTGGTATGTGTCTCGTAAGTCAAGCGGCGTGCTGTAGTCATCATCACCTGTCCACTTCCCGCAACACATATTCGCTTCTCCATCTTTGTCCGCACAAAATCTCATCCAATCTTCCATCCCCGCTAAGGCGCCTCCCCCCTCGTCCGAAACCCAAGCACTAACAATGGCAGAACCGAGCAGCGTCCGCCGAAAGAGTGGCTGGAATTCGCTCCCCACAGAGGTAATCAAGCTCATTGTTTTGCGTGTGGAAAATCTCAGTACCATGCCGCTCGCCGCGTGCTCATCGAGGCTGTACCATTTACTCAATGCCCTCAGGCCGGAGCTTTTTAAGCCAGCTCCTTGCTTGCTGATGCCGCCTGATCTTCAGAAACGGCGTGTCACGCAGCATAACGATCGCAGGGTGGCGAGCATCAACCCCCTTGACTGTGATCCGATCCCCGTCAGCCTCAACTACATTAACGGTATGTACTGGGTCGGCATGAACATGTCTTGGATGGTGCTCGTTGACGGTCGCGGTAGCTGGATGCTCGTGGAGGTCTACACCCGGCGATTGATCCCCCTTCCTTCGATTAACACTGCACTGCTTTGGCACCGCGGCCCAGAATATTCGGAATCTTACAGTAGCCAACATGATACCAAGTTTGATTTGCTCAAGGTTGTAATCTGCCAAGTGCCCACAAGATCTGTGAATTATAAAGACTTCAGGCTAATTGCGTTCTTCAACCGCGGTCTCGCCTATCTGATAGGTCACTGTGGTAAGTGGATAAATTTGCACGTCCATCGCAGGATCATACATCCTCCATGGTTCTCTGATGCCATTGAACACAAGGGCTTCATTTACGCTGTCGACTCCTTCTATGGCTGGACTTATTGCCGGCCTACTCCAGTCATCGCTACAAATGGCTGTTACAGCAGTATGTTCCTTTCCTATGATATCATGATGGCTTGCTTATATTACTGTCAACATTTGCTGAAAAAATATTCATGCTCATAACATGCTGTTCTTAAGATTGACTAAATCAAGAGCCCTTTTTTATTTGACTCCAACTTGATATGATGTTGTAGGCCGCCTGGTGTCCCTACCCTTCCTAATCCCGGAACCTTTCAAAGAAAAGCAGCATGGTAGTTGCAGGTGGTTCCTGGCTCGATCAGACGATGGCAAAAGATTGTTGATCGTTCGCACGTACCAGACGTGTTGTTTCGTGGAATACAATCACAGTCACTGCAAGGTCTTTGAGCAGGATCCCAGCTTCTCTGGGCCTTCAGGAATTTTTGACTGGAGGCTGGTAAGTAGCCTTGGTACACGCTCTCTGTTTGTCAGACTGAATTATCCGATTAACCAGGAGATAACCGATGGCAAGGATCATGATGGCAGCGCGGTTTCATTCATTAGGAAAAACTGTGTGTACACAGCGTACCATGCATCTCTGCATGCACCATACCCTGATATGTGCCGCCACGCTCTGCAGCCCAAAGTAGGAGAGAGGGTCGCAAGTATCAGACTTCGACCTGTTGGCTGGAGTTTCCCCCGTCAGGCACCCATCTGGTTCAAGCCATCAGCCAATCTCCACAGCTTAATAAATAGTAACGTCTAACTGAGCCAATTAGTTAGATGCGTACACTTGGTGTAGTAGGATCTTTATTTAGTTTGATGCATACACTTGTTCTTTTTTGGTAGCCCTTTTGTAATGATGGCTGATGTTTGGTTTGGAAGAGAGAGATGCGTCTTCACTCTTCTGGCCAGCTTACTGCTTCTGTTGCACCCCAACCCTGGTTGCTGCTGCTGCTGTTTTCAATGTACAATCAGTAGTATATTTCGTCTGTTGGTTGAATAAATGTGTTGTTAGATTGACAAACACAATGTTTTGGAAGTCATTGCACGGTTCGATCCTTTAGTGCCCCGTACCGTACGTAGCGCATACTATTTTTCATACAGAACACATTTTCCACTTGTTGATAACATGCAGCCCACTGATGAAGGCCCAATAGAGAAGCCCATAATTAACTGGAAGGGAGGCTCTCACATGAATCCGGCCCAGGTACATGCTCATGGTCCCCTAAACATAAATAAGTAAATAAATAAATAAATAAATAAAGCTAAATGCTCATGCACCAGGTCTTTTGGAAAATAGGTAGCCCAGTATTTCTTTTTGAAGAACACCCAAGCTAGGCCTATTTGTTTTCTCCGAATTATTGGGATGCAAATCTTTCAACACGAGGAGGGATGTATTCCAGCCTGGCTTAAGAGTATGGTCAACGTCTGTTAAAAGTAATATCAAAAGGGGTTGAAAATTCCAAAAAAATTATAGCAAATGGGATATAAGTTTCTTTTTTTGATTATGTTCTTCACTGATATCTTATACGTATTTCATTGGATTTAACATGACATAGTACTAATATATTTTGAAATTTGTTTTAGTATGGCTATTAATTTTTGGATTAAGAATATTTCGTCCCCCAGCAAAAATTTGCGAATTTTCAAAATTTCCCACATATTTAGTTAATTTTTTTACCCTGGTACTGACCAGAAAATGGCCAGCAATTCTAAAAATGGAAAACGGGCTGCAATAAATTCCATATGAATTAGAAAATGAGTAAAAAATATAAAAATAATAGCAAATGGGCTGTACACGCCATAGATTTCGAGGCTGACTTGTTTACGCACGGCTTTGTCAGTGAACACACGATTCTAGCAATAGTGACTGTTTGATGTACATCCAACGACCGACGTGCTTCTTCAATCTCTGATCTTCCTGCTCCAGCCGCCTAAACTAGCGTCGGCGGGACTGCCTGCTCCCTCCTCTTGTGGCCCGCTGTGATGCCGCAGGCTTCCCCGGCCCACCCTACTCCCTCCGCTGGCCTGGCCGCACGCAATCAACTGCCTCCTTATTACGCGAAAGAAAATGATTCCTCCCACTTAAATCTGGGGCGCACCGGTTGGGAGGCTGACCTGTGGGCCTACTAAGTTGACGCGTATGCAGGGCTTGTCAACTTAGTCAACAAACGATTCTAGCAGCAGTAACCGTTAGATTTGAATCGAACGGTCCTGCTACTTCTTCAATCGCTGCTCTTCTTGCACCAGCTGCCCAAACCAGCGCCGGGGAGACCGCCTGCTCCTGCCTCCAGTGGCCGGCTGTGCTGCCGTTGAGGCCTCATCGCCCCTACTACTCCCACCGCTAGCCAGGCCCTGCGGCGACGACAGCCTCACACCGCAGCCGAACCAGTGAACCCTCGTACTCCTCTTTGTGTGGGCATCCACTGCCGCGTCTTCCCCGGCTCCGTGTCATCCCCTTCCTAGGCCTCGCCATTGTCCACCGCCTTGGTGCTCCCGGCGTGACGTGGTCAACGACATTCCATCGGAAGAGTACTGTACGTGGAGAGGCTGACAGCTGGGTCCACCGCCACAGCCCAGTTTTTTTGTGATTTGCCAAGTAAGTCGCTTTGTCAGGCCTGTTGGGCTGCAAATCTTTCAAGACAAGGAGAGCTTTCATTCGGCTGGCCGAGAAAATGGCCCATCTGTAATGAGAAATGGGCTGTACATTTTTAAAACACATCAAACCGGCAATTAGTTTCAAATATCTTTTTTTTCATTTTGAGATTTTAAATTACATTAATTTTTATGCGTGGAGAATTTGTCGGATTTTATATTGATATACATTTATTTTTAAAATCAGTTTGAATGTGAGTCGAAATTTTGGGATTAAAAACAGTTTGGACCGCACCAAAATATGCAAAATTTCGTACATTTTTTTAACTGTGGCCACAATGTGGGTTGTAATGCTAACAAAAAGAATATGGGCTCCAAAAAAACCTTAATAATTAGAAAATGGGCTATAAATTATTAGAAATAATGGCAGATGGGTTGTATGCTGTTTTCCACAGATTTGAGGCTTTCCTAAAAAAAGGTTGACGCACAAGCAGTGACTGTTGGATGGCCATCCAACGGCCGTCGTGCTTCTTCAATCTCTGCTCTTCCTGCTCCAGCCGCTCAAACAAGCGTCGACGGGACTGCCTGCTCCCTCCTTCCCGCGGCTGGCTCTGCTACCGCGTAGGCCTCACTGCCCCATCATACTCCCATCGCTGGCCTAGCCATCCCTCCACTCACCCACACCTGCTGTTATTCTCCGGCGACGGCAGACGAACCAGTAAACCCTCGTACAGTCGTACTCCCCTCCGCGTGGGAAACAACTACCGAGTCTTCCCTTCCTCCGTGTCGTTCCCTTCCTAGGCCTCGCCGTCGTCCACCGCCCTGGTGCTCTTGGCACGGCCTGGTCAACATGATCAACGACCGACATGCATCTGAAGTGGAGTGTACGTGGAGAGGCCGACAGCTGGGTCCACGGCCGCACGCAAGGAAATGCCTCCTTATTAAGCGCAAAATAATGATTCCTCCACCTGACATCAGGGACCCACCGAAAGGGCCTCTGTATTTCGCGAAAAAACGTTATCGCCGCTGACAGCTCGCACCCACCAGCTATATCTTCACATGCAAGGAAGTGCCTCCTTATTACGCACAAAAAAATGAATACTCCCCTTGTTAGCTGGGACCCAGTATAGTGGCAGGCTGACTTGTGGGTCTACTAAGTTGACGGGGATGGAGGGCTTTGTCAACTTAGTCAATATGCACGATTCTAGCTCCAGTGACCGTACGATGTCCATGCAACGACCGTAGTGCTTCTTCAACCTCTGGTCTTCTTGCTCCAGCGGCCCAAACCAGCGCCGGTCGTGTCTCGTGCTCCTGCCTCCCGTGGCCGGGTGCAATGCGGTGGAGGCCTCACCGCCCCCTACTACTCCCACCGCTGGCCAGGCCATCCCTCTACTCACCCACACCCCCTGTTATTCTGCGGCGACGGCAGCCTCACACCGTAGCGAACCAGTGAACCCTCGTACTCATCTACGCATGGGCATCCACTGCCGCGTCTTCCCCGGCTCCGCGTCGTCCCGTTCCTAGGCCTTGCCGTCGTCCACCGCCCTGGTGCTCTCAGCGCAGCGTTGTCAATGTGGTCAAGGAATGGCTTCCATCGGACGTGGACTGTACGTGGAGAGGCTGACAGTTGGGTCCACGACCGCAGCAAGGAAGTGCCTCCTTATTACGTGCAAAATAATTATTCCTCCACCTGACAGCGGGGACCCACTGGATGGGCCACCGTATTTCGCGAAAAAAATGTTTCCCCCTGACTGCTGGGACCCACCAGCTACACCTTCGCACGCAAGGAAGTGCGTCCGGGCAAAAAAACAAAATGATTCGCCCCCCTGACTACTGGGACCCACCAGCTACATCTTCGCACGCAAGGAAGTGCCTGACAGTCGGGACCCACCTGGTCCAAGCGTACGTAGCGTTGTCATTCTGGTCGCGAACGTGTACGTACATACTGGTCGATGTAGAGGCACGCACGTGTCGTAGTAGAGGCGTGCACGTGTCGTAGTAGAGGCGCGCGCGTAGGATGTACACGTACGTACAGCGGCCATGGTGCAAGAAAGAAAATACGGCCACGTATGTGTACATACGGGCGGGGTCTCGAACGCCTACTCGCGCATACGTACGGCCAGGGCTCGTGTACATGGCTGGGTCGGAACGGAGAAACAGCGTCATCGTCGTGTTCATGGGGAGGCAACGGAATGCGTCGTGTTCATGGGGAGGCAACGGAATGCGTCGTGTTCATCGGGAGGCAACAGAATGCGTCGTGTTCATCGGGAGGCAACGGAACGCGTGGGAGCCAACCGGCTGGGTCGGAACGGAATGCGTGGTCGTGTTCATCGGGAGGGCTTGGACGGAACAGGCGATGGAAACGAGGCCTGGCGTACCGCAGAACGGAGGAAACGGACCTCCTACGGTCGAACCAAGGGTCCTGTTGATCGGGAGGGGTGTGGCGTACCACAAAACAGAGGAAACGGACCTCCTACGGTCGAAACGGGGGTCCTGTTGATCAGGGGGGTGTAGCATACCGCAAAACGGACGAAATGGACCTCCTACGGTCGAAACAGGGCTCCTCTTCATCGGGAGGGGTGTGGCGTACCGCAAAATGGGACTCCACGGGATACTGTTCATCTCCACTATCGACCCCCTCCAGCCTCCACGGGCTCCTGTTCATCTAGCCTCCACCGTGCTCTACTCCACCGGCTACTGTTCAACCACCCCTCCACCGTCTACTGTTCATCCAACCCTCCACCACACCACGGGGTCCTGTTCATCCAGAGGCAACGCCACCACTCACTGTTCATCCAAACCCCCCGCAACGCTCACTGTTCATCCCAGAGGCAGCATCGATCGGCTTCAGTTAGTAGCAGTAGCGAAGGAATCGCTTGATCGGGTTGAGTTAACAACCATCGATCGATCGCTTGGGTTCAGTAACGCGTAGCCTGCAGTGCAATCTCTCGGGTTCAATTAGAGCCCAATGCCTCGCTCGGGTTCAGATAGAGCCAACGCCTCGCACACACGCGCGTACGTGTATGAGAGAAACACGCATCTCTCGGCCCCCGACCTCCCACCGTAACCGGGAACTCTCCGAAATTTTCCTCGCCCTCGCTTCTACCACGGTTTTTTCCGTCATGGATGGCCCAAAGAATGTCATGCAGCTGCGTCTCCGGCCCACCCAGGACGAAAAGCCCATTTTCTGTCATGATTTTTTTGTCATAGAAGTAGGAGCCCACCGCATCTATGATGATACCGGGTTTTGTCACAATTATCGTCATAGAAGTGTCATATGTATGACAGGAAAAAAATTCGCTCGGCCCAAAATGTCACGGATGTGTCTTTTTTTGTAGTGATAGGAAAAGCCAATACATAAAAGGAGATGAGGTGTTGCTTAATGAGTTACTTGCTCAAAATGCTTAGTGATATGCTCCAAAACCCTCAACTACTTTCTCATATCCACATATGTCCCAAACCAAAAGTCAAACTCGGCCCCACCGAAATTTCCTACCCGGCGCCATTGAGTTCACTTGACATAGCCACTGCCACAAACCCTAGTCATTTCGGTCTCACCGATAGGGATCTCGGTCTCACCGAGATGGGATTGCAAACTCTCTGTTTCCCTTCGTAACGTTTCGGTCTAACCGAGATGAGCGATCGGTGCCACCGAGTTCGCAATGCAAACTCTATGTTTCGACTTCATAATGTTTCGGTCTAACCGAGATGAGCGAATCGGTCCCACCGAGTTTGCCTGACCAACTCTGTGTTTGCCTATTACCAAAATCGGTCCCACCGAGTTTGTGTAATCGATCTCATCGAGATTAAGTTATGCCCTAACCCTAATGGAATCGGTCCCACCGAGTTGACATGTCGGTCCCACCGAAAATCCTTACGTTCACATTTTGAACTAAATTGGTCAACCGAGTTTCATGATTCGGTCCCACCGAGTTTGGTGATTTGTGTGTAACGGTTAGATTTTGTGTGGAGGCTATATATACCCCTCCACCCACTCTTCATTCATGGAGAGAGCCATCAGAACATGCCTACACTTCCAACATACATTTTCTGAGAGAGAGCCACCTACACTTGTGTTGAGGTCAAGATATTCCATTCCAACCACATAAATCTTGATCTCTAGCCTTCCCCAAGTTGCTTTCCACTCAAACCCTCTTTCCACCAAATCCAATCCTATGAGAGAGCTGAGTGTTGGAGAGACTATCATTTGAAGCACAAGAGCTAGGAGTTCATCATCAACACACCATCTATTACCTTTTGGAGAGTGGTGTCTCCTAGATTGGTTAGGTGTCACTTGGGAGCCTCCGTCAAGATTGTGGAGTTGAACCAAGGAGTTTGTACGGGCAAGGAGATCGCCTACTTCGTGAAGATCTACAATAGTGAGGCAAGTCCTTCATGGGCGATGGCCATGGTGCGATAGACAAGGTTGCTTCTTTGTGGACCCTTTGTGGGTGGAGCCCTCCATGGACTCGCGCAACTGTTACCCTTCATGGGTTGAAGTCCCCATCAACGTGGATGTATGATAGCACCACCTATCACAACCACGCCAAAAATCTCCGTGTCTACATTGCGTTTGCTCCTCCAAACTCCTCCATTTACCATCATATGCAATTGTTTTACATTCCGCTGCTATACTCTTAGAATTGCATGTGTAGGTTGATTACTTGACTTGTCCTAAGTTGTTAAAATCTGCCAAGACTTAAAATTGGGAAAAGGCTAGGTTTTATTTGGTCAAGTAGTCTAATCACCCCCTCGAGACATACTTTCGATCCTACAAGTGGTATCAGAGCTTTGGTCTCCTTTTGCCTTGATTTCCATAGCTTTTGGTGATCATAGCCTTGGTTTCACAACCTAGGAGAGTATGGCGTCTAGCGAGGAAATTACCACCGTAGAGGTCCTTACTTTGATGGTACTATTTTTGCTAGTTGGAAGCATAATATGAAAATGCATATTCTTGGACATAACCCCGCCGTTTGGGCTATTGTGTGTATTGGCTTGCAAGGTGAATTCTTTGATGGGAGAGAACCGAACCGTGAAGCTACCGCGGAAGAGTTGAAGATGCTGCAATACAATGCTCAAGCTTGTGATATTCTCTTCAACGGATTATGCCCCGAAGAATTCAACAAAATCAGCCATCTTGAGAATGCAAAGGAAATTTGGGATACTTTGATTGATATGCACGAAGGTACCGACTCCGTCAAGGACTCCAAATTGGATGTGCTTCAAAGTCAACTTGACAAGTTCAAAATGAAGGATGGTGAAGGTGTCACTGAAATGTACTCTAGGCTTGCTCTCATCACAAATGAGATTGCCAGCTTAGGAAGTGAAGAGATGACCAATAGATTCATCATCAAGAAGATCCTAAGAGCTTTGGATGGAAAATATGATATCGTGTGCATATTGATCCAAATGATGCCCAATTACAAAGATCTCAAGCCAACGGAAGTCATTGGAAGAATTGTTGCTCATGAGATGTCACTTAAGGATAAGGAAGAGCTCCACAACAAGTCAAGTGGTGCTTACAAAGCCTCATGTGATGCTCCCACATCATCAAGTGAGAAACAAACCCTGAATGAAGAATTGAGCTTAATGGTGAAGAACTTCAACAAGTTCTACAAGAGTAGAAGCAAGGAAAGAAGTTCCAAGTCAAGGTCCTACAATGACAAAAGATCTTCAAGTCGTGAACGTAATTTCTACAATTGTGGAAGACCCAGACACTACTCCAATGAGTGTACGGCTCCCTACAAAAGAAGAGAAGATTCTCCCAAAAGAAGAAGTAGGAGAGAAGAATCACCACCAAGAGAGAGAAGGAGTAGAGATGACTGTTATGAACGAAGAACATCACAGAGAAGCAAGGATTTGGAAAGGGGAGATAAGTCATCAAGGAGCTACATAAAACGAAGACATCAAGCTCATCTTGGTGAATGGGTATCCGGCTCCGACTCCGACAATCACTCCGAGAGAAGTTATCACTCCGACTCTGAATATACTCAAGATGAAGGTGTTGCCGGTCTAGCACTTGTGTCAACCAACTCCTACGACATATTTGAGTCACCAAATGAAGGAATTGGAAGATACTTCATGGCTAAAGGCCCAAAGGTATCACACCCCGAGTATGTTGATTTCAATAGTGATGAAGATGATTTGGTAGGTGATGATGATTTACTTGCTGACAACTTTAGTTATGAAAACTATGATGAACTAGCTATTAATCATGTTAATCAAGATAAACGAATGACAATGATAAGAAGGAGATTGAACATCTAACTAAAGAACTAAACACTCTTAAGTTAGCTCATTAAACTACCTTGGAAGATCATCGAGAACTTTTAAAGACTCATGAAAAGCTACACTTTGAAAAGCTCAACCTTGAGCAAGAGCATGAGTTCTTAAGGGCAATCAATGATGATCTTCACAGAAAAGTTCTTCTTACATCGCCAAGTGTTTACTCTTGTCTACTTACATGCCTCTAGTTAAATCTAGCAACAAGAGTAAGAAAGATTCTTCTTCTAGTAGTAACAATAATCATGCTAAATCCTATGATGTTGCTTCTAGTAGTTCTCTTGATTACACTAATGATTCTCTTAGCCAAGTTACACTTGAGCAAGAAAATAGCTTATTGAAGGGAATTATAGATAAAGGTGTTTACAAGAGTCATGCCAGAAGTAAGCAATTTGAGGAAATTGTACGCAAGCAAGGAAGACACAGGAAGAATCAAGGTGTTGGTTTTGAACGAAAGTTCAATGCCAATGGAGTTGAATGGGAAGAAGATCAATACCCCAAGACGAAGTTTGTTCCTCAACAAGAGAAGTATGATCCTACTTCCTTCCAAGGAACACAAGCTCAAGATGATATTCCACCAGAAGACCACAAGCTAAAGAGCAAGGACAAGCTTCAAGAGGAGATTGATGCATTTGAAGAAGCCCCTAAGGCATTGGTCAAGTGGTGTAGGATAGAAAGTATGTCTAGAGGGGGGTGATTAGACTACTTGACCAAATAAAAATCTAGCCTTTTCCCAATTTTAGTTCTTGGCAGATTTTAGCTATCTTAGCACAAGTCAAGCAATCTCCACACAATTCAATCAAGCATGCAAAAGAGTATATGAGCAGTGGAAAGTAAAGCATGCAACTTGCAAAATGTAAAGAGAAGGGTTTGGAGGATTCAAACGCAATTGGAGACACGGATGTTTTTGTCATGGTTCCGATAGGTGGTGCTATCGTACATCCACGTTGATGGAGACTTCAACCCACGGAGGGTAACGGTTGCACGAGTCCACGGAGGGCTCCACCCACAAAGGGTCCACGAAGAAGCAACCTTGTCTATTCCATCACGGCCATCGCCCACGAAGGACTTGCCTCACTAGCGATAGATCTTCACGAAGTAGGCGATCTCCTTGCCCTTACAAACTCCTTGGTTCAACTCCACAATCTTGTCGGAGGCTCCCAAGTGACACCTAGCCAATCTAGGAGACACCACTCTCCAAGAAGTAACAAATGGTGTGTTGATGATGAGCTCCTTGCTCTTGTGCTTCAAATGATAGTCTCCTCAACACTCAACTCTCTCTCACAGGATTTGGATTTGGTGGAAAGAAGATTTGAGTGGAAAGCAACTTGGGGAAGGCTAGAGATCAAGATTCATATGGTTGGAATGGAATATCTTGACCTCAACACAAGTGTAGGTGGTTCTCTCTCAGAAAATGTGTATTGGAAGTGTAGGTATGTTCTGATGGCTCTCTCCACGAATGAAGAGTGGGTGGAGGGGTATATATAGCCTCCACACAAAATCTAACCATTACACACAACTTGCCAAACTCGGTGGGACCGAATGGTTAAACTCGGTCGGACCGATTCAGCAAACCTAGTGACCGTTAGGATTTTCGGTGGGACTGAGATGCAACTCGGTAGGACCGATATGGATAGGGTTAGGTCATAACGTAATCTCGGTGTGACCGATTACACAAACTCGGTAGGGCCGATTTTGGTAATAAGCTAACTAGAGAGTTGGTCAGGTAAACTCGGTGGGACTGATTCGCTCATCTCGATGAGACCGAAATGTTACAAAAGGGAAACAGAGAGTTTACATTGCAATCTTGGTGGGACCAATCGCTCATCTCGGTAAGACCGAAACGTTACGAAGGGAAACAGAGAGATTACAATCCCATCTCGGTGAGACCGAGATCCCTATCGGTGAGACCGATTTGCCTAGGGTTTGTGGCAGTGGCTATGACATTTAAAACTCGGTGGCGCCGGATAGAAAGAATCGGTGGGGCCGAGTTTGACTTTTGGTTTAGGTCATATGTGGATGTGGGAAGGTAGTTGAGGATTTTGGAGCATATCACTAAGCATTTTGAGCAAGCGAGCCATTAAGCAACACCTCATCCCTCCTTGATAGTATTGGCTTTTCCTATAGACTCAATGTGATCTTGGATCACTAAAATATAAAATGTAGAGTCTTGAGCTTCAAGCTTGAGCCAAACTTTTTGTCCTTAGAATTTTGAGGGATCCACTTTCCTCATCCATGCCATGCCATTCATTGAGCTTTTCCTGAAATATTAATCTTGGAATAATGTTAGCTCAATGAGCTATATGTTGTTAGGAATTACCAAAACCACCCAGGGATAGTTGCACTTTCAATCTCCCCCTTTTTGGTAATTGATGACAACATATAGATCAAAGCTTTGACAAATGATAATAAGAGTGAAAGATATTGTCGCTTTGAGAAGTATGTGAAAAGCAAGAGCTCCCCCTAAATTTGTGCATATCTTAAGATTTGCTTTGGACTACAAATGCACAATGAGTTAAGATCATGGGTTACTCTTCCATGTCACATACATCTTGGTGGAGCGCTCAAAATGATAAGAATGAATACATGCACTCATCACCAAGCAAAGTGAATGATCATATAAGGATAAGTAAGATAATATCATCTAACAAGCATAAGTGTAGCTTATGATCAACCACATGATCATCGATGTCTCACAGATAATAGCATAGTATCTCGGGCAATCAAAAGATAGACAAAGTTCAACCAAGAAGACAAGAGAGAACAAAAGCAAACTCTCTCTCTCTCTCTCTCTCTCTCTCTCTCGAAGCCTATGATCTACACATTTTTCTCCCCCTTTGGCAACAAGTTAGCAAAAAGTTCATAGAAAATGCATAGCACTAAAACGTCTCTCAGGCTTGGTCTTCAGGTGGTGGTGTCCGGAGAACGCCAAGGACGAAGGCTTCAGTTGATGTGGATGGAGCTGAAGGAGTTGGTGCTGGAGCTGGTTGCGCTGGAGCTGTAGCTGGTGCAGATGAAGTGACTCTAGTGTTTAGACAGGCACTGCAGCAGACCTCGGAGCTCTAGGCACTCTGGCAAATGCATCAGTGGTTGTCTTGCCCTTCCTCTCCCGCATATCATCTTGAAGTTGCTCCACAGCAGACTGAATCTCAGTTACTTTGACATCTAAATCATAGAATTTTTGCTCTACGATTCTTTCCAAGCTCTCCTGGTTTTGAGTCAGGGTGGCCAACCCCTTCTCAATCCTCAGAGTTGATGCTATCAAATAACCAAGCTGGTCCTGCTTGCTTTTCAAAAAGTACTCAGATGCCTCCTCTTGAGTTGGCATCTTGGCAGCCTTCTCTTTCTTTGCTTTCTCCTTCTTCTCTTGAGCTTGTACTGATGATGGTTCATTCTCATTCATCACGACTTGATTGTCCTCAAAGTCAGGATAGATAGGCAAGTGTTCCTTATCCAACAGGTATGTGCCTGTGCCCATCTTTGAGTTTATCAACTCCTGGATTTGTGGGGCATATCCACAACTTCTTTTCTGGTCAGCTGCAGTCCTCTTGATAGTCTCAACTATAAGGCTCATGACCTTGAACTTCTGTGGCATATCAAATATATGTAGCAAGTTAATTACATGGCCTCTGATCATTCTGTGATCACCAGACTTGGGCAAGAGAGTGTGCCTAAGGATCCAATTGATTGTAGGCACCCCTGATAGCAAGTGTTTTACTGACCCAAACTGGTGAGTCTCAAGATCATCTTCAGGAATCTCCTTGTACATGTTTGCCATAGAGTTGTGATCCATCTTCTTCTTGGCATAGACATCCAAGTCATCTTCTTCTTCCTTAGGAGCATTGATCAGATTTGCCCATTCCTCAATACTTGAGTGGTACCTTGTACCTTCAGACATCCATACTATCCTGCCATCTGGATAGAAGTGTGCTGTGGAGTAGAATTGCATTATGAGCTCCTCATTCCACTTTGTCAGCTTCTTCCCAACAAAGTCTGCAACTCCACAAGCACTGAAGCTGTCAAACACACCAGGATAGTGTTCCTCATTTTCCTTGATATACTTCCAGTCGACCCACCTCATTTCACACACTATAGGCTTCTTGTCCAACAACACTGTCTCATAGAAGTCCTTCCTTTGTGTGGAACCTGTAATCAATAGCAGTCCTTCTCCTGGTAGCATATGGATCTGTCTCTCTCCATAGCCTCAACCCTGAGTCTCTCCTGATCTTCATGTTCTCAGCCACAGGATGAGCATCATTGTGGTCTGGAATCTTGGGTTTGAGCTTTCTCAGGACTTGTCCTTCATCATCTTCATCAGCAGCAACTTCAGGCACTAGGCCTTGTTCTTCTCAGCAGCTGGTATACTCCTGGTATTCCTCTTAGGTGCACTCTTGGGCTTGGAGGCTACTTTGGGTGCTTCTTTGGGCTTTGATGTTGCAGCCCCTGACTTTATAGCATCACCCATCAGCTTTTGTGCCTTGGGTGCTGGTGTAACAACCTCTTCTTCCTCTTCCTCTTCAGAATCTCTCATGATTGAGGATCTCCCAAGCACTCTAGCAGTGGTCTTTTTGATCCTCTCCTTCCTCTTCTTCCCTTCTGCAGCAGCCTCTTTGGGTTCAGATCCCAAAGGGACTTGAGTAGATGCTCTGGCCTTTGACATGGGTTGTCTTCCTACTGGCCTTTTGATCTTCATCCCTGGCTTAACTGCAGCTGAGCTGTACTCCTTCTTAAGCACTTTCTTCTTTGATGTGGCATCATCCTCAGTGTCCACATAGTCTTCATCCTCAGACTCTGAAGTTTTCTTCTTCCTTGTTCTGGTGGCAGCTTTGGGCAAGTTGCTGGGAGTGCTCCTGCTACCATCATCTAAACTTCTAGAGGGACTAGTGCCCTCACTCAGGTGAACCTGCTCCTCTGACCTGTTCTGGCTGTCACTCTGATCAGACATATTGCAAACACTGACAGCACACCCAATGAATAGATATAGATGAGATAGAGTGGGTGAGCATCACAAAATGCAGAGGTTTTTGCAAGAGAATGAGTCAAAAACTTACTTTTAGTTTTCCACAGAAAGCATTTCAGATCAACTGATTTGTAAACTCGGTGATACCGAAGCAGCTGTTGGAACCTAAACTAGTGAACTCGGTCAGACCGAGTCACAGTTCGGTGGCACCGAGACTGCTAGGTTTTCACAAAGTCCTGAACTCGGTCACACCGATTTGCAATTCTTGGTCAGACCGAAAATTACATGTGCAATGGCCTGAGCCGAATCGGTGGTATCGAGTTCCACAACTCGGTGGGTCCGAGATGGTTTCGGCGGAAACCTAACCCTAAATTTTCAATTCAACACTTTACAGAGTGTTTTAACTGGATAGAAGCGTTTCAATCGTGGTAAGAATCATAATGAACACAATGTGCTAGGAATCAGACGGGGATAGCACTATGATCGAGTCCATACCCTAGTTCGGCAATGAACTCGCTATGGCGGCAACGGCGGGGAAGAATTCCATTGACGGCGGCGGAGACTAGCGATAGGAGGCGGCTGGCGATGAGGAGGACGATCCGGAGACCCAGGAGGCAGAGCGAGCTATGCGCGGGCGAAGGGGTTTCGGAGAAATTTCCAAAATTTTGCCCGTGAGTATATATAGCCCGACCCTGTCGGTGTGACCGAGTGGAACAACTCGGTGGCACCGAGATTCATAACTGCAAGCAGTTACTGAAACTCGGTGTGACCGACAGGTTCAAATCGGTTGCACCGAGGTTGAAAACCTAGATCGACTTAGTGATCTCAGTATGACCGGAATGGAGGAATCGGTGAGACCGAAAAGCACAAAGAAGTTTTGGAAGTTTAAGTCTATGACGAATCGGGGACTCCGAGTGCTCCTCACACAGAGTGGTTTGAATCTGACTTGATCAAATTTTGTGATGTAGCATGAATAGAGTTTGAGACGAGAAAAGCATAGATAGCTAGAGAGGGTTCTTAGGCATTCTCGTCCATCCACTTGGCAAAAGAAAAGAAAAACAATCAATCAAAACAACAACTGGATGTCCTCGAATGAGTAAAATATGCAATCAACATGCTCACACAATAAAATGGCAATTGAAATATGTGGCAAAGCATGCACAACCAATTCTAGCATCTATCAAACAATTTGCGATGACTAGGTCATCTATATATGAGTATATTGACTTAGGAGTTAAATGAGAACATTTGATCATAGGTCATACTGATCGTTTAAGCACAAGTGGGGTTACCACTTTTACATAAAGCATTGTTGTGTTCACACCATTAGATTTGCGTTAGCTCAATTCTTAGAGTAAAGCTCCCCCTAGATGTGAGATCCCCCCTAAGAGGGATGAACTAACCTTGGGTTTTGTCGATGATGACTTCATGTAGATGTTGAAGATGTGGATGCTCAATGTTGATGTAGATCATTTGAAGCTATCCATCGGAGTGAGTTGCACTTTCAATACCTACACGGGTTAGTCCCACAAAGAACAAACAAGGATATCCATAGACATAAAGTGATGCACACACAAGATGATGTCTATGAAAGCTTTTAGGTTACCTTGTCCCTTGTCTTACCAACAAGAGGGTTTGTGACTCCTTGAACTAGTGCAAGATGTGGAAGTTGATTGCACTTGTTCTTGCCAAGATGATAAGAGTGAAGTATGTTGGCGGAGTCACCCTCAAGAACTCTCTAGTTCTTCTTCGGGATCAACACCATCTTGATGGGAATCCTCGGTGTTGTAGTTCTACTTGATGAACTGGAACTTGAAGTAGTCTTGGGAACCCACTTGACCAAGGCCTTAGGAGCTTCTTCAAATGCATCAATTTCCTCTTGAAGCTTGCCCTTGCCTTTTTGCTTGTGGTCTTGTGGTGGAAGATCATCTTGAGCTTGTGTCCCTTTGAGAGAAGTGGGATCATACTTCTCTTGTTGAGGAACAAACTTCGTCTTGGGGTATTGATCTTCTTCCCACTCAACTCCATTGGCATTGAACTTTCGTTCAAGACCAACACCTTGATTCTTCTGGTGCCTTCCTTGCTTGCGTACAATTTCCTCGAATTGCTTACTTCCGGCAAGGCTCTTGTAAACACCTTTCTCTATAATTCCCTTCAATAAGCTATTTTCTTGCTCAAGTGTAACTTGGCTAAGAGAATCATTAGTGGAATCAAGAGAACTACTAGAAGCAACAATATTGGGTTTAGCATGATTATTGTTACTACTAGAGGAAGAATATTTCTTGTTCTTGTTACTAGACTTGACTTGAGGCATGTAAGTGGATAAGAGTAAACGCTTGGCAATGTAAGAAGAACTTTTCTTACGAAGATCATCATTGATTGCTTTTAAGAACTCATGCTCTTGCTCAAGGTTGAGCTTTTCAAAGCGCAATTTCTCATGAGTCCTTAAAAGTTCTTGATGATCTCCTAAGATAGTTTCATGAGCTAACTTAAGAGTGTTTAGTTCTTTAGTTAGAGACTCAATCTTCTCCTTATCATTGTCATTCGTTTTATCTTGATTAGCATGATTAATTGACGTTTCATCATAGTATTCATCACTAGAGTTGTCAACAAGTAAATCATCATCACCTAACAAGTCATCTTCATCACTATTGAAATCAACATACTCAGGGTGTGATACCTTTGGGCCTTTAGCCATGAAGCATGTTCCAACTCCTTCATTTGGTGAGTCAAATATGTCGTAGGAGTTGGTTGTCACAAGTGCTAGACCGGCAACACCTTCATCTTGAGTATATTCGGAGTCGGAGTGATAGCTTCTCTCGGAGTGGTTGTCGGAGTCGGAGCCGGATACCCATTCACCAACATGAGCTTGATGTCTTCGTTTTGTGTAGCTCCTTGATGACTTGTCCTTTCTTTCCGAATCCTTGCTTCTCCGTGAGGGTCTTCGTTCATAACGATCACCTCTACTCCTTCTTTCCCTAGATGGTGATTCTTCTCTTCTACTTCTTCTCTTGGGAGAATCTTCTCTTCTCTTGTAGGGGGTCGTACACTCATTGGAATAGTGTCCGGGCCTTCCACAATTGTAGCAATTTCGCTCTCGAATAGAAGATCTTTTGTCATTGTAGGACCTTGACTTGGAGCTTCTCTCTTTGCTTCTACTCTTGTAGAACTTGTTGAAGTTCTTCACCATTAAGCTCAATTCTTCATTGAAGGTTTGTTTCTCACTCGATGATGTGGGGGCTTCACATGAGGCTTTGTAAGCACCACTTGATTTGTTGTGAAGTTCCTCTTTATCCTTGAGTGACATCTCATGAGCAACAATTCTTCCGATGAATTCAGTTGGCTTGAGATCTTTGTAATTTGGCATCATTTGGATCAATGTGCACACGGTATCATATTTTCCATCCAAGGCTCTTAGGATCTTCTTGATGATGAATCTATCGGTCATCTCTTCACTCCCTAAGCCGGCAATCTCATTTGTGATAAGAGCAAGCCTAGAGTACATTTCAGCAACACCTTCACCATCCTTCATTTTGAACTTGTCAAGTTGACTTTGAAGCACATCCAATTTGGATTCCTTGACGGAGTCGGTACCTTCGTGCATATCAATCAAAGTATCCCAAATTTCCTTTGCATTCTCAAGACGGCTGATTTTGTTGAATTCTCCGGGGCACAATCCGTTGAAGAGGATATCACAAGCTTGAGCGTTGTATTGCAGCATTTTCAACTCTTCCGCGGTGGCTTCACGGTTCGGTTCTTTCCCGTCAAAGACACCTTGCAAGCCAATACACACAATAGCCCAAACGGCAGGGTTATGTCCAAGAATATGCATTTTCATCTTATGCTTCCAACTAGCAAAATTAGTACCATCAAAGTAAGGACCTCTACGGTGATAATTTCCCTCGCTAGACGTCATACTCTCCTAGGTTGTGAAACCAAGGCTATGACCGCCAAAAGCTATGGAAATCAAAGCAAATGGAGACCAAAGCTCTGATACCACTTGTAGGATCGAAAGTATGTCTAGAGGGGGGGTGATTAGACTACTTGACCAAATAAAAATCTAGCTTTTTCCCAATTTTAGTTCTTGGCAGATTTTAGCTATCTTAGCACAAGTCAAGAAATCTCCACATAATTCAAGCAAGCATGCAAAAGAGTATGTGAGCAGCGGAAAGTAAAGCATGCAACTTGCAAGAATGTAAAGGGAAGGGTTTGGAGGATTCAAACGCAATTGGAGACACGGATGTTTTTGTCGTGGTTCCGATAGGTGGTGCTATCGTGCTATCGTACATCCACGTTGATGGAGACTTCAACCCACGGAGGGTAACGGTTGCGCGAGTCCATGGAGGGCTCCACCCACGAAGGGTCCACGAAGAAGCAACCTTGTCTATTCCATCACGGCCATCGCCCATGAAGGACTTGCCTCACTAGCGGTAGATCTTCACGAAGTAGGCGATCTCCTTGCCCTTACAAACTCCTTGGTTCAACTCCACAATCTTGTCGGAGGCTCCCAAGTGACACCTAGCCAATCTGGGAGACACCACTCTCCAAGAAGTAACAAATGGTTTGTTGATGATGAACTCCTTGCTCTTGTGCTTCAAATGATAGTCTCCCCAACACTCAACTCTCTCTCACAGGATTTGGATTTGGTGGAAAGAAGATTTGAGTGGAAAGCAACTTGCGGAAGGCTAGAGATCAAGATTCATATGGTTGGAATGGAATATCTTGACCTCAACACAAGTGTAGGTGGTTCTCTCTCAGAAAATGTGTATTGGAAGTGTAGGTATGTTCTGATGGCTTTCTCCACGAATGAAGAGTGGGTGGAGGGGTATATATAGCCTCCACACAAAATCTAACCGTTACACACAACTTGCCAAACTCGGTGGGACCGAATGGTTAAACTCGGTCGGACCGATTCAGCAAACCTAGTGACCATTAGGATTTTCGGTGCGACTGAGATGCAACTCGGTAGGACCGATATGGTTAGGGTTAGGGCATAACGCAATCTCGGTGTGACCGATTACACAAACTCGGTAGGACCGATTTTGGTAATAAGCTAACCAGAGAGTTGGTCAGGTAAACTCGGTGGGACTGATTCGCTCATCTCGGTGAGACCAAAATGTTACAAAAGGGAAATAGGGAGTTTACATTGCAATCTCGGTGGGACCAATCGCTCATCTCGGTAAGACCGAAACGTTACGAAGGGAAACAAAGAGATTACAATCCCATCTCGGTGAGACCGAGATCCCTATCGGTGAGACCGATTTGCCTAGGGTTTGTGGCAGTGGCTATGACATTTGAAACTCGGTGGCGCCGGATAGAAAGAATCGGTGGGGCCGAGTTTGACTTTTGGTTTAGGTCATATGTGGATGTGGGAAGGTAGTTGAGGATTTTGGAGCATATCACTAAGCATTTTGAGCAAGCAAGCCATTAAGCAACACCTCATCCCTCCTTGATAGTATTGGCTTTTCCTATAGACTCAATGTGATGTTGTATCACTAAAATATAAAATGTAGAGTCTTGAGCTTCAAGCTTGAGCCAAACTTTTTGTCCTTAGAATTTTGAGGGATCCACTTTCCTCATCCATGCCATGCCATTCATTGAGCTTTTCCTGAAATATTAATCTTGGAATAATGTTAGCTCAATGAGCTATATGTTGTTAGGAATTACCAAAACCACCCAGGGATAGTTGCACTTTCTAGTGGGTTCCCAAGACTACATCAAGTTCTACTTCATCAAGTATGACTACAACTCCAAGGATTCCCATCAACATGGTGTGGATCCCGAAGAAGAAGAACTAGAGAGTTCTTGAGGGTGACTATGCCAACATACTTCACTCATATCATTTTGGCAAGGACAAGTGCAAACAAATTCCATATCTTGCACTAGTTCAAGGAGTCGCAAACCCTCTTGTTGGTAAGACAAGGGACAAGGTAACCTAATGCATTCATGGACATCATCTCATGTGAATATCACTCTATGTCTATGGATATCCTTGTTTGTTCCCTATGGGACTAACCCATGTAGGTATTGAAAGTGCAACTCACTCCAAAGGATTACTCTGAATGATCTACATCAACTTTGAGCACCTACATCTTCAACACCTACATGAAGTCATCATCGACAAAACCCAAGGTTAGTTCATCCCTCCTAGGGGGATATCACATCTAGGGGGAGCTTTACTCTAATCAATTGAGCTAAAGCAACTCTAACGATGTGAACACAACAATGCATTATGTAAAAGTGGTAACCCCACTCGTGCTTAAACGATGAGTATGACCAACGATCAAATGTTCTCATTTGACTCCTCAGTCAATATACTCATATATAGATGACCTAGTCATCGCCAAATTGCTTGATAGATGCTAGAGTGATTGTGCATGCTTTGCCACATATTTCATTTGCCATCTTATTGTGTGAGCATGTTGGTTGCATATTTTACTCATTCTTGGACATCCATTTGTTGCCTTGATTGTTTGGCTTTTGCTCTTTTGCCAAATGGATGGACAAGAATGCCTAAGAACCTCATCTAGCTATCTATGCTTTTCTCATCTCAAACTCTATTCATGCTACATCACAAAGTTTGATCAAGTTAGATTCAAACCACTCTGTGTGAGGAGCACTCGGAGTCACCGATTCGTCATAGACTTAAACTTCCAAAACCTGTTTGCGCATTTCGGTATGACCGAGTAATCCATTTCAGTCACACCGAGATCACTAAGTTGATCTAGGTTTTCAATCTCGGTCCAACCGATTTGAACTTTTCGGTCACACCGAGTTGCAGTAACCGCTTGTGATTCTGCATCTCGGTGCCACCGAGCTGTTCCACTCGGTCACACCGACAGGGTCAGGATATATATACCCACGGGTGAGATTTTGGAAATTTCTTCAAACTCCTCAGCCCGCGCGTGTGTCCTTCTCTGCCTCCTCGGGTCTCCGGATCATCTCCTCACCGCCAACGACCTCCCGCCGCTGGTTTCCATCGCCGTCAACGGAAATCTGCTCTGCCGTTTTCTCCGTAGCGAACTCCCGCCGAATTAGGGTATGGGTTCGACCCTTGTGCTATTCTTTTGCCTCTGATTCATAGCACATTGTTTTGCCATGATACTTACCACGTATGCAAACACTCTATCCACTAAAAACATCCTTTAGGTTAGATTTGATTTGAAAATTTAGGGTTAGGTCTCCGCCGAACTCATCTCAGACCGACCGAGTTGTAGAAATCGGTCTCACTGATTTGGCTTAGGCCATAGCACCGAGTTCGATTCTCTGTGAAACCCTAGCAGTCTCGGTGCCACCGAACTGTGACTCGGTCTGACTGAGTTCACTAGTTCAGGTTCCAAAAGCTGCTTCGGTATCACTAAGTTTACAAATCGGTAGCTCTGAAATGCCTTCTGTGGAGAACTAAAACTAAGTTTTTAAGTCATCTATTTTGCAAAAACTCTGCACTTTGTGATGCTCATCCACTCTATCTCATCTACATCTATTCACAGGGTCTGCTGTCAGTGAGTTTGCAGAGATGTCTGATCAAAGTGACAGTCAGAACAGGTCTGAGGAACATGTGCAGCTGAGTGAGGGTTCAGATCCCTCGAGCACTTCTGATGATGGCAGCAGGAGCACTCCCAGCAACTTGCCAAAGGCAACCACCAGATCTGGGAAGAAGAAAACCTCAGAATCTGAGGACAAGGATTATATTGCCACTGAGGAGGAAGTAAGCTCCAAGAAGAAGGTGCTGAAAAAGGAGTATGGCACAGCTTCTACAGTTAAGCCAGGAATGAATAAGAAGGCTCCAGCAAAAAGAATTCCTATGTCTAAGGCCAGAGCCTCTACTCAAGAAACAATGGAGTTCACTCTTGAACCCAAAGAAGCTGGAGAGGGAAAGAAGAGAAAGGAAAGAGTCAAGAAGACCATTCCCAGAGTCATTGGCAAGCCCTCCATGATGAAAGATCCCTCTGAAGATGAAGAAGAAGAAGAAGAAGAAGAAGAAGAAGAGGATGCTCCAGCACCCAAAGCTCAGAAGCTTATGGGAGATGCTATAAAGTCAGGGGCTGCTCCATCCAAGCCCAAGACAGCTCCCAAAGTTGAAGCTTAGAAGCCTCCTAAGCCCAAGAGAAACACCAGAAGTATACCTGCTAAAGAAAAGAACAAGGCCCCAGTGCCTGAAGCTGAAGAAGGAGATGAAGAGTCTCTTATTTTGAGAAAATTGTAGCCAAGATTCCAGACCACAATGATACTCATCCAGTAGCTGAAGACATGCACATCAGAATAGATGCTGGACTGAGATTATGGAGATAGTATGATCCTTATGCTGTAAGGAGAAGAACTGTAGTTGACTACAAGTTCCACACAAAAGAACAGCAAGACTTTTATGAAACTATCCTGCTTGACAAGAAGCCCATTGTGACTGACATGAAATGGGTTGATTGGGAATTCATCCAGGAGAATGAAGATCACTTCCCGGGAGTTTATGACAGCTTCAAAGCATGTGGAGTAGATGAGTTTGTTGGACAGAAGCTCACAAAATGGAATGATGAGCTGATCATGCAGTTTTACTCCACTGCTCACTTTTACCCAGATGAGAAGATCATATGGTTGTCAGAAGGTACTAGGTCCCAGTCCACTTTTGAAGAATGGGCCAAGCTGATAAATGCCCCAGAGGAACATGAGGATGTCTTGGATGTGTATGCCAAGAAGAAGAAAGACCACAACTCCATGGCAAACATGTACAAAGAGATCCCAGATAAAGCTTTGGAGGCTCACAAGCTTGGATCTGTACATTTCTTTTTGTCTGGTCTGCCTACTATCAACTGGATCCTAAGGCACACTTTTCTACCCAAGTCACGAGATCACAAGATGATCAGTGGGCACTCTATCAACCTACTACAGCTTTTTGATGTCCCTCAGAAGTTCAAGGTCATGAGTCTGATTGTAGAGACAATCAAGAGGATTGCTGCTGACCAGAAGAGAAGCTATGGGTATGCTTGCTACCTCTTGTGCACTTGCGTTGGTTTTCCCTAGAAGATGAAAGGGTGGTGCAGCAAAGTAGCGTAAGTATTTCCCTTAGTTTTTGAGAACCAAGGTATCAATCCAGTAGAAGGCCACGAACGAGTCCCTCATACTTACACAAACAAATAAATCCTCTCAAGCAATGCGATAAGGGGTTGTCAATCCCTACACGGTCACTTACGAGAGTGAGATCTGATAGGTATGATAAGATAATATTTTTGGTATTTTTATGATAAAGAGAAATAAAAGATGAAAAGTAAAATAAATGGCAACGGAAATAACTAAGTATTGGAAGATTAATATGATGGAAGATAGACCTGGGGGCCATAGGTTTCACTAGTGGCTTCTCTCAAGAGCATAAGTATTCACGGTGGGTAAACAAATTACTGTTGAGCAATTGACAAAATTGAGCATAGTTATGAGAATATCTAGGTATGATCATGTATATAGGCATCACGTCCGAGACAAGTAGACCGACTCCTGCCTGCATCTACTACTATTACTCCACACATCGACCGCTATCCAGCATGCATCTAGAGTATTAAGTTCAAGAGAACAGAGTAACGCTTTAAGCAAGATGACATGATGTAGAGGGATAAACTCATGCAATATGATGTAAACCCCATCTTATTATCCTCGATGGCAACAATACAATACGTGCCTTGCTGCCCCTACTGTCATTGGGAAAGGACAACGCAAGATTGAACCCAAAGCTAAGCACTTCTCCCGTTGCAAGAAAGGTCAATCTAGTAGGCTAAACCAAACTGATAATTCGAAGAGACTTGCAAAGATAACCAATCATACATAAAAGAATTCAGAGAAGATTCAAATATTGTTCATAGATAAACTTGATCATAAACCCACAATTCATCGGTCTCAACAAACACACCGCAAAAGAAGATTACATTGAATAGATCTCCACAAAAGAGGGGGAGAACTTTGTATTGAGATCCAAAAAGAGAGAAGAAGCAATCTAGCTAATAACTATGGACCCGTATGTCTAAGGTAAACTACTCACACTTCATCGAAAGGGCTATGGTGTTGATGTAAAAGCCCTCCGTGATCGATGCCCCCTCCGGCGGAGCTCAGGAATAGGCCCCAAGATGGGATCTCGTGGATACAGAAAGTTACGGTAGTGGAATTAGGGTTTTGGCTCCGTATCTGGTAGTTTGGGGGTACGTAGGTATATATAGGAGGAAGGAGTACGTCGGTGGAGCAACAGGGGGCCCACGAGGGTGGAGGGCGCGCCCAGGGGGTAGGCGCGCCCCCCTACCTCGTGGCCTCCTGGTTGATGTCTTGACATAGGGTCCAAGTCCTCTGGATCATGTTTGTTCTGAAAATCACGTTCCCGAAGGTTTCATTCCGTTTGGACTCCATTTGATATTCTTTTTCTGCGAAACCCTAAAATAGGCAAAAAAAAACAGCAATTCTGGGCTGGGCCTCCGGTTAATAGGTTAGTCCCAAAAATAATATAAAAGTGTATAATAAAGCCCAATAATGTCCAAAACAGAATATAATATAACATGGAACAATCAAAAATTATAGATACATTGGAGACGTATCAAGCATCCCCAAGCTTAATTCCTGCTCGTCCTCGAGTAGGTAAATGATAAAAACAGAATTTTTTATGTGGAATGATACTTGGCATAATTTCACTGTAATTCTCTTAATTGTGATATGAATATTCAGATCCAAAAGATTCAAGACAAAAGTTTAATATTGACATAGAAATAATAATACTTCAAGCATACTAACTAAGCAATTATGTCTCTTCAAAATAACATGGCCAAAGAAAGTTATCCCTACAAAATCATATAGTCTGGCTCTGCTCCATCTTCACCACACAAAGTATTCAAATCATGCACAACCCCGATGACAAGCCAAGCAATTGTTTCATACTTTTAATGTTCTCAAACTTTTTCAATCTTCACGGAATACATGAGCGTGAACCATGGACATAGCACTATAGGTGGAATAGAATGGTGGTTGTGAAGAAGACAAAAAGGGAGAAGATAGTCTCACATCAACTAGGCATATCAACGGGCTATGGAGATGCCCATCAATAGATATCAATGTGAGTGAGTAGGGATTGCCATGCAACGGATGCACTAGAGCTATAAATATATGAAAGCTCAACAAAAAGGAACTAAGTGGGTGTGCATCCAACTTGCTTGCTCACGAAGACCTAGGGCATTTTGAGGAAGCCCATCGTTGGAATATACAAGCCAAGTTCTATAATGAAAAATTTCCACTAGTATATGAAAGTGATAACATAGGAGACTCTCTATTATGAAGATCATGGTGCTACTTTGAAGCACAAGTGTGGAAAAAAGGATAGTAGTATTGCCCCTTTTTATTTTTATATTTTTTGGGGCCTTCTTTTTTTTCTTTGGCCTTTCTTTTTTCTTCTCTTTTTTTATTTGGGACAATACTCTATGAATGATGATCATCACACTTCTATTTATTTACAACTCGATACTAGAACAAAGTATGACTCTATATGAATGCCTCCGGCGGTGTACCGGGATAGCAATGATGCATGAGTGACTTATATGAAAGAATTATGAACGGTGGCTTTGCCACAACTAAAATGTCAACTACATGATAATGCAAAGCAATATGACAATGATGGAGCGTGTCATGATAAACGTGTTGTCGGATTTTGGGTTCCGGCAGACCCTTGAGGTTCGAACACTGGGGTGTGCATGGAGATTTCGCCTCCTACCTGCCTGCACCCCTCCGCCTTGTTAGGATCTAAACTAAGGAAAGAACGACACAAGAGACAAGGGTTTATACTGGTTCGGGCCACCGTTGTGGTGTAATACCCTACTCCAGTGTGTGTGTGGTGGATTGCCTCTTGGGCTGATGATGATGAACAATACAAGGACGAACAACCTCGCGAGGGTCTGTTCTTGGCTGGGGCGACGAACTGCTAGGAGGAGCTCGGTCACCTTTCTCTCTCTCTCTCTTCCTGATCTTCTCTATCCTTCCAAAAACTCGGCCTCCCCTACTCTGTGGGTGGCTGGTCCTATTTATAGAGGCCCTGGTCCTCTTCCCAAATATCGAGCGGGAAGGGAGCCAACAATGGCGGGCTAATTTGAAGGGGGGCAGCTAGTACAAGCTACCCTGACAAAAGTAGTCTTCGCCTGCGCAAAGCTCTGGTGATGACGCCGTCTTGGGCTCCACGGTGACCTCCGTCTTGTAGTCCTCCTGGTCTTGGTCTCGTTGCACCGAAATGGCAACCTTTGCCTGATGCCTCGGTACTCCGCGGCTGCGGTTGCCCCCCTTGCACCAAAGAGGGAAGGAGGACACTGCGCGGGCTGGCACCCGCCTGGCGCCCTCGGTCGTCATGTCTTGCATCACGGGCACCTCGTGAGGTACCCCGCCTTGATCTCTCCGCCTCCTCGTGAGCCAGCCTGACGAGGCCGTGCCTGAGGAAGCTCCGCGTCGTCCGCCCCGCGAGGCTTGGCCCCTCGCGAGGGTCTTGGGTTTGTGTTGGTGAAGATGGGCCATGCTGGGCCCCCTTTTGAGCCACGCCGCAGGCCGCAGGCAGGCAAGTCTGGGGACCCCCGTTCCCAGAACACCGACAATAGCCCCCGGGCCTAAGGCGCGCCTAGACTTGGCCGTGCAGGGAGGCAGAAGGGCAAGAGCGAAGCGCCGCGGGCCCTAACAGTCTGCGGCCTTGGGCGTCGCGTGGCGGTTGACTGGACGTGGGCACCTTAGCAACCGCGCGAGTTGATTAAGGAGCGGCACCCAACTAGGCTTTGCTCCTTACTTTCCCCGGTTGCTGCTCAGATCCCCTTTCTTGCGCCTCTCCTTCCTTCCTCCAAAATTTCAAGATCCGCTCCGACCGTGTGACCTAGGAAGCCATAGCGCCTCGCCAGCCCCCGGTCGTAGCTTGGTACTCATCCGCCCTGGACCCGCCGAACGTATCAGAGGCGAGCCTCGCCCGGTTGCACCGGATGGCGACGGCGCGGGGCGTTAACGGGGCGAAGGTGTTTAAAGCCGGCTCCGCCACCCCTGAGGGTCAAGGGAGCACCTTCTATCCGCTCTTCGTAAGTGCCATTGCTGCTGGCCTGGTGCCTTCCTTCTCCGAGTTCTTCTTCTCTGTCCTCCGCCACTATAAGCTGCAAGCCCTGCATCTCCACCCCAACTCCGTCCTTCTCCTGGCAATCTTCGCCTATTACTGCGAGGCTCACGTAGGGGTGCAGCCCTCAGTGGCCTTGTTGCGCCACTACTTCTACCTCCGGACCTCTCGTGGTACTGCTTCTGCGTGCGCGAGCTTCGTCGTGTACGGTGGCGCCATTGCCATTTCGAACCCCGGGAAAAGGATTGAGGGCTTCAAGAGCAAGTGGGTCTTGGTGGATGCTAGGCGCATCCACCCTCGGCTGATCTTGCCAACGGAGCAGCCCACGAGCTCCAGCAATTGGGGTCGAGCGGAGCTCACGGACCCCCGCGCGAAGCTGATGTTGGAGAAGATGGACGCGGATCTGAGGCCGGCCAATATGGCGGCGGCGAAGCTAACCGGTGCGTCGCTGCTGAGGGAATTCCTGGAGCACCAGCAGGCTCCGCTTCGGCAGTACTCGCTTCCCATGTGGAGGCCTCGTCCGAGCCCCACGGCCTTAGCCGACGGAGATCTGGCTGCTGTCCTCCAATCTCTGGTCGGGGGCGATGTGGCGAGGTCGGCGGGCGCTCCTACGCCCTTGTTCCTCCACGACGACTAGGAGCAGGTAGTGGAGTCCATGCCCGTCTGCAACGGGGATGGGCCCGTGCCCATGGAAACTCCCGAGGAACTGGTGGACGTGCCCTTCGACGATTCCAGCGAAGAGAGGAAGGAAGGGAGCAGGGAGAAGGGCCTGACTCCGAGGCGACTGACGGAGAGTCGAGGGCTCCCCTCCCCCGGCGCGGGTCCCGCGCTCTCCACCTCCCTCCGAGCGATGACGACGAGGATGACGATGGAGACGATGACGAGCAGGACGGCGGGAACTCACCCTCGATCGCGAAGAAGGACAGGACCGGGCTGATCTCCCGTGGGTCGGCCCTGGCCCCAGGGCGGACCGCGGATGCACCTTCCGCCTCCAAGCTTCCCGAGGTTGACCCTTCCAGCCGGCTTTCAGACTTCAAATTTGGCCGGAGGCCGCTTGAGCTCGCTGGCGACGACCGGTAAGCATTCGATTCCTGTCTTTATCTCTTGCTCTGCTTCTGAGGCTTGACGTACGCATCTCTTGGATAGGCTGGCGCCCATAGCAAAGAAGCCGAAGGGGGCTCCCGAGGTTCCATCCGTGGCAGCGCCTCTGCCTGCGAAGGAGGGTGACCGTGACGCACAGGCTTCTCCTGCCCGGTCGTCCTCGCGAGGCCTGGCTGAGCCGGCTAGGGCAAGCTCAGCCCCCACGGCCCAAGTGGCTCCCGAGGTGCTCTCGCCTGCCGCCGCCACCACACCTGTCGGGGCGCGGCAGACTCCGCCTCAGGATGCTGCAGCCGCGCTGTCGCCTTCTCCTCCTACTCCACCGGCTGCTGTCTCTCCAACTCCTTCTGCCGTTTTGGATCGTGTTGTTGCTGAGCTGGACCGACTGCGGCAAGATCTTCTTGGCGCCGACCCCCGCTTGGTGGCCGGGCGCTTGGAGCTGGCTTCGGGATGGGTTCGCTCCGACGCTTCGATTCGGGCGGCGCTGGTCCAGGCCTCGACGGCATGCGATGAGGAGAAGAAGGCCGTCCTTGAGGCGAAGGCTGCCCGTGATGCAGCCCTGGGGGAGGTGGTCGACGTCCGTGGGTGTTGCAAGGCGCTGGAGGGCGAGCTGCAAGATTTGCGGGACCAGCTCGCGAACGAGGTCCGCCTTCGCCAAGAGCAGGAAGAAGGCGTGAAGGCTCGTGAGGCGGCTCTTGAGGAGAGGGAGGTCAAGCTCAAGAAACGCCGCGACCGCCTAGGCATGCTGGAGCAGGAGTTGGGAGCGAGGAAGGCCAAGCTGGACGACGAGGCCCTGGTTCTTGCCGAGGACCGCGTGGCCTTCATGAAGATGGAGGCGAAGGCTCGCTCCTCACTGAGGACGCTTTACGACAGCAGCCTGGAGAGCCCACTGGCTGGCACCAAGGACGGCCCCGCCAAGCTGCTTCCCTTCCTGGTTCACGCTCTTGAAGATGTCTCCCTTGGCCTTGGCCCCACGGCCGAGGCCGAGGCGCGTGTCCTATCTTCTGCAGCACTGACGCGGGTCCTCACCCACATCTACCTTCGCGATCCCGGTGTCGACCTCGACAGCCTGCTGGAGCCAGTGAGCGGCGAGCGTGTCGCTGCCGCTGCCGAGGCCGTGAAGGGTCGCGCAGAGGCCCTGCTGGGGAAGTTCTGGGCCTTCAGCACCAAGCCGAAGCAAGGCGCTGCCGACTCCACCGCCCCGTGAGGCGTGCCCGATCCGCGCTGCTCCACCGCCGACAAGTGACTCCGTCGCGGCTCCTGTCCTGCTTTTAATTTCTGCACATGTATCATGCCTCGGGGAGGCGTTTAAACTTGCGTTTGGCATTGAGATAACAGTGTGGACTGTAATATTTGCTTTTGAATTCCTTGAAGTTTGCGCCTTTCCTTCCTACTTGCTTATGTTCTACGCCGGCAGAGCCCGGCCCCGCGCATGCCTCACCCAGTGTTGGTCTTGACCGGAAACCAGGACGGGGCCAAGGAGTGAGGGGCCACGTGACAAGTTAGGCTCCTGAGTCGCGATGCTCAAGAGTCCCCCTTGGCGCACGAACAGCAAGTAGGGAGGTGCGATGCGGGTGGATCTACCGTTCTACGTCTGCAGAGCCCGGCCGCGCGCGTACCTCACCCAGCGCTGGTCCCGACCGTAAACCAGGACGGGGCCATGGAGTGAGGGGCTACGTGACCAGTTAGGCTCCTGAGTCGCGATGCTCAGGAGTCCCCCTTGACGCTCAAACGGCCTTCGTACCTTGGCTCCACTCGGGGAGAGACGCGCGACGAACCAGGCCCGGGGGGACCTGGCTGGGTGGCGTGCGCCTGGGCGTGACCCAGGCGCAGCCCCCGTGCCCAGCCCCCTCGCGCGGCACTCCCGAGGGGAGGCGTTGTGATGAGGCTAGACACTGAGCTCTGGGCTCCCTGAGGTTGATGCGGCCCGGGGGCCACCCTTAGTTGTTTATCACCAGCGCAGAGCATAGTGCTACCGTATGTGTACGAGCATAGCCGCTCCTCGGCAGTGTCGTCAGCCAGCGCGGAGCATGGTGCTTCCACTGGTACATGGGAGGGGGCCCCCTCCGGGAGGAGCCCCCGGGGCGTGTACAGCCCCGCCCTGACACGTGGCTGGCACGGTAGGGCCTGGCGAGGTGTATCTGGGCACCCGTGAGCCAGCACGAGACTCACGGGGCCCTACCTCTAGGCGGGTTGCGCCTGGCACTGGGCCTTATCTTGTGATGCGTTCCTACAAATTTGGTTAGATGTCGGCACTCTACGTCCTCGGGTCCCGGCCCTCGAGCTGGTCTCAGCCATCACTGGTATGCCAGGTCGCGACGCGATGGACAAGGCCAGAGGGTGAGGGCTGGAGAGCCAATAAGAGCCCTGAGTCGCGATGCTTAGGTACCCCCCCTTTAACGTGCAAGTGGTCGGCATGGAGAAGAAGAGGTGTCGTGGACCAGCATCAAATAATCAAGCATGGTGGGTCTAATGCATAATCGCAAATAAACGCAAATGGGATACATGCCACTGGGCCTGGCCCGAGCGGCTTGGGGATCATGCAACCTGAGGGGCGCCCCCAACAAGGTAAGGTAACAACATGGAATAAAAAGTGGATACACGACGCAGGGACGGACCCACGCGGCCTGGGAATAATGCAGCCCTGGGGGGCGCTCCTAGCTGGAAATAAAACTAGAAAGGTGTCACCTGATGATGTTGAGGATGAAGGAGCGTTGATGTAGCAGGCTCGTGGGCTGCGGGAGCCGATCCTCACGAGCCCCCAGGCCCAGGGGCCTCGGGAGGCTCCGGAGGCGCTGGCAGCTCCTCGCGGGCCATCTCCATCTCTGCCAGGGCAGCGGAACGCCTGGCCTCTCGTGCCTTCATGATGCCCCTCATGAGGCGCTGGTACGCGTCAGCCGCGCTCGGCAAGCCGTAAGGCATGCGAACGTAGCTGTGGGGTGGGCCTCCGCAGCGCCCCACTCGCGAGGGCCAGAGGCACTCCAGAGAGGCGACTCGGTTGAGCCCTGGTATGTCGATGCAGACGCGCAGCCCACCATCCTCGCCTGGATGGGGAGCCACTGCTGGTAGGCGGCGGCCGCCTTTCATGACCCTTGACTCCTGTAGCTCCTGAATGGCCTTGCTGACGAACTCCTGAGGGTCTGGATCTCCTTGCCTTGCTCCTTCTTGAGGGAAACGTGCTTCGAAACACGCCTCCATGTGGTGCCCAAGCACCTCCCTCGTGACCCTAGCTAGGTCGGTGGCCCTCCAGGGGAGATCCCCCGAGCCCTGCCTGAGGAGGGCGCCGGGTGCGCTTTCCTACGCGATGGAAGGAGGTTCCCCCTGGGCAGGCGTGGGTCCAGAGGGGCCTGTCTCCTGAGTGGTCGGGCCAGACGATGTCTTCTTCTTCTTAGGGGCCGTCTCGGGAGGCCTCCTGCTTCCACGATCCGGGTCTTCCAGTGACGCGGCCTGAAAGGCTCGTTCCAAGGAACACACCGCGTCCTTCTCTTCACAGGGCACCGTGATGACTCCGCCACTTCCTGGCATCTTGAGGGCGTTGTAGCCGTGGTGAGTTACGGCCATGAACTTGGCCAGTGCTGGGTACCCAAGGATGGCGTTGTACGGCAGGCGAATATGAGCGACGTCGAAGTCGATGAGCTCGGTGCGATAGTTGCCGCGTGCCCCGAAGGTGACAGGGAGGCAGACCTGCCCAATCGGGATCGTGGAGCCGTCGGTGATACCAGAGAAAGGCTTGGTTGGCTGAAGCTGGCTGTAGGGCACTTGGAGGTTGTTGAATGTTTCCACGGACAGGACGTTGAGCCCTGCCCCGCCATCGATGAGGGTCTTGGTGACCACCACGTTGCTGATGATAGGGGAACAAAGCATCGGGAGGACTCCGGCTGTAGCCGCACACTTGAGCTGATCTGCTGAGCTGAACGTGATGGCGCACGCCGACCACCTGAGAGGACGCGTGGCTCTGAGCCTGGGGAGGACTAGGTTCACTTCGCGGGCGAACTAATTGAAGATGCGCTGAGAGGCTGGGGCTTGCGCCCCGCCCAAGATGCAGGCGATCGCGCGCGGCTCCTGGAAGCCCCCAGCCCCCTCGTCCTGGTGGCGGTCTTTGTTTCTTCTTGGCTGCGGCGGCAACGGTGGGAGGCCTGCGTTGCCTTGCGGGCGATCCTCGCGAGGCTGATCCCTCCAGTCCCCCTCGCGAGGCTGATCCCTCCAGCCTCCCTTGCGAGGCGGGTCTTGCCAGCGATCCTCGCGAGGTTGGTCGCGCCACCCTTGGCTCGGGCCACGGTCTTCCCAGCGTCATGCGTTCCTTCCTCCTCCTCGGCCGTAGCCCCGGTCACTGCGGTCAGGGCGACGGCCGATCCTTCCTTCTCGCACGGCTCAGAGCTCTTGACATTCGTTGGTGTTGTGGGTGTGGAGGTCATGGTACACATAGTACCGGCCGCCCTTGGAAGGTTCTGGCTGATCTCTGCCTCGCTTGGTGTCTGGTTCTGCCGCGAGCACGGCAGCCCCCTTGCGCTTCACATCTTTGGCCTTGGGCTTCTTCTCTTCTGGGTCCGCGGCAGGTAGCTCGAGGAGGGAGAGACACCCCTCCTCGGCCCTGGTGCACTTGGTTGCCAGGTTGAACAACTCCAATGAGGTGCACAGGTCTTCATGCATCGCCAGCTCCTCCTTCATCTTGACGTCGCGCACGCCATCGGAGAAGGCCGAGATGATGGCCTCCTCGGTCACCTTGGGAATCTTAAGGCGCGTGTTGTTGAAGCGCTGGATGTACTTCTGCAGGGTCTCCCCGGGCTGTTGGTTGATGCGGCGCATGTTGCTTACGGCGGGTGGCCGGTCGCGAGTGCCTTGGAAGTTGGCGATGAAGCGGGTGCGCATCTCGTCCCAGGAGGAGATTGTGCTTGGAGCCAGGTTCAGGAGCCAGGTGCGGGCCCCGTCCTTGAGTGCCATGGGGAACCAGTTTGCCATGACCTTCTCGTCTCCGTTGGCAGCTTCGATGCCCAGCTCGTAGAGCTGGAGGAACTCCGCAGGGTCAGCCGTGCTGTCGTAGCGAGGAGGCAAGTCCGGCTTGAACTTGTCGGGCCACGCGAGGCTGCGTAGCTCAGCGGTGAAGGCGCGGCAGCCTGCTGTGGCCACGGGAGGTCTTGGATGCCGGGGAGCTTGGTCTTGGATATCCCCACACGCTGCAGCTGGGAGCAGCGCGGGGTCTTGACGTGCGGGAGCAGGAGCATGGTCGCGACGTGATGGAACAGGGAGCGCCCGGGCAGCTTCTTGCGGGCGAGGGACTTCTTGACAGCTCTACTCTTGCTGCGCTGGCACCTGACGGAGCGGGTTCCGCCCAGGGGCCATGCGCCTTGGATCCATGGCGCCTTCCTGAGGAGGAGGCAGTCGGGGCACCGCCGGAGCTTCATTGCCCGCACGGGGTGGGGTGCGGTGCAGCGGAACGGACGGCGCAGGAGAGCCCCCTGCGGCGCGGACGAGCTCGGCGACGCGGTCGAGCCATTCTTTGTAGATGTCGTCGACAGGGCGGTAGCGCAGGAGCTCGTTCGCCGCGATGAGTGCAGCTTGAGCCTCCATGGGCGCGCGGAGCGCGCGGGACGAAGAACCAGCTGGGGTGAGTGAGGGAGTTGCGGTGCGGCCGTCTTGCCGCACGGACGGATGCTGGGATGATGCTTGCCGCTCGTCCCCCGCCGGGCCGGTGGCGGCGTTGACGGCAGGTGACGGGGAACGGCGAGGGCGCCTGCCGACAGGGGCCGTCTGGGCGATGCGGGAAGCGAGTGCGGCCCGGCGCTCGATGCGGGCCCGACGAGCGTCAGACATGGGCGTGATGGTCGGAGGAGAACGGGGTGGTGGAAGACGAATCCCGGCGCACCCCTACCTGGCGCGCCAAATGTCGGATTTCGGGTTCCGGCAGACCCTTGAGGTTCGAACACTGGGGTGCGCGCGGAGATTTCGCCTCCTACCTACCTGCACCCCTCCGCCTTGTTAGGATCTAAACTAAGGAAAGAACAACACAAGAGACACAGGGTTTATACTGGTTCGGGCCACCGTTGTGGTGTAATACCCTACTCCAGTGTGTGGTGTGGTGGATTGCCTCTTGGGCTGATGATGATGAACAATACAAGGACGAACAGCCTCGCGAGGGTCTGTTCTTGGCTGGGGCGACGAACTGCTGGGAGGAGCTCAGTCACCTTTCTCTCTCTCTCTCTCTCTCTCTCTCTTCCTGATCTTCTCTATCCTTCCAAAAACTCGGCCTCCTCTGCTCTGTGGGTGGCTGGTCCTATTTATAGAGGCCCTGGTCCTCTTCCCAAATATCGAGCGGGAAGGGAGCCAACAATGGCGGGCTAATTTGAAGGGGGACAGCTAGTACAAGCTACCCTAACAAAAGTAGTCTTCGCCTACGCAAAGCTCTGGTGATGACGCCGTCTTGGGCTCCACGGTGACCTCCGTCTCGTAGTCCTCCTGGTCTTGGTCTCGTTGCACCGAAATGGCAACCTTTGCCTGATGCCTCGGTACTCCGCGGCTGTGCTTGCCCCCCTTGAACCAAAGAGGGAAGGAGGACACTGCGCGGGCTGGCACCCGCCTGGCGCCCTCGATCGTCATGGCTTGCGTCACGGGCACCTCGTGAGGTACCCCGCCTTGATCTCTCCGCCTCCTCGTGAGCCAGCCTGACGAGGCCGTGCCTGAGGAAGCTCCGCGTCGTCCGCCCCGCGAGGCTTGGCCCCTCGCGAGGGTCTTGGGTTTGTGTTGGTGAAGATGGGCCGTGCTGGGCCCCCTTTTGAGCCACGCCGTAGGCCGCAGGCAGGCAAGTCTGGGGACCCCCGTTCCTAGAATGCCAACACGTGTAACACCCACGATGCGGCTATATCTCCCACGTGTCAGAGCACGACTTAGAGGCATAACCGCATTGTAGGCATGTCGCAAGAGGGGTAATCTTTACACATCCCATGTACTGAATAAGAAAGAGGTACAAGGTTGGCTTACAATTGCCACTTCACACAATACATAAATATAGCATTACATCATCCAGATACAATCAAGGTCCGACTATGGAACCAAAATAAAGACAACCCCAAATGCATAAGATCCCCGATCACCCCAACTGGGCTCCACTACTGATCGTCTGGAAAGGAAACGTAGTAACGTCCTGAGTCCTCATCGAATTCCCACTTGAGCTCAGTCGCATCTCCTGGAATGGTATCATCGGCACCTGCATCTGGTTTTGGAAGTAATCTGTGAGTCATGGGGACTCAGCAATCTCACACCCTCGCGATCAAGACTATTTAAGCTTATGGGTAGGTAAAAGGTATGTGAGGTGGAGCTGCAACAAGCACTAGCATGTATGGTGGCTAACTTACGCAAATGAGAGCGAGAAGAGAAGGCAAAGCACGTTCGAGAATCTACGATCAAGAAGTGATCCTAGAACTACTTACGTTCAAGCATAACACGAGACTGTGTTCTCTTCCCGGATTCCGCCAAAAAGAGACCATCACGGCTACACACGCTGTTGATTCATTTTAATTAAATTAAGTTTCAGGTTTTCTACAACCAGACATTAACAAATTCCCATCTGCCCATAACCGCGGGCACGGCTTTCGAAAGATCAAATCCCTGCAGGGGTGTCCCAACTTAGCCCATCACAAGCTCTCACGGTCAACGAAGGATATTCCTTCTCCCAGGACGGCCCGATCAGACTCGGAATCCCGGTTACAAGACATCTCGACAATGGTAAAACAAGTCCAGCAAAGCCACCCGATGTGCCGACAAATCCCGATAGGAGTCGCACGTATCTCGTTCTCAGGGCAACACCGGATGAGACTAGCTACGAGTAAAACCAACCCTCAAGTTTCCCCGAGGTGGCCCCGTAGGCAGCTCAGTTCGGACCAACACTTAGAGGAGCACTGGCCCGGGGGGTTAAAATAAAGATGGCCCTTGAGTCCGCGAAACCCAAGGGAAAAAGGCTAGGTGGCAAATGGTAAAACCAAGGTTGGGCCTTGCTGGAGGAGTTTTATTCAAGGCGAACTGTCAAGGGGTTCCCATTATAACCCAACCGTGTAAGGAACGCAAAATCAAGGAACATAACACTGGTATGATGGAAACTATGGCGGCAAGAGTGGAACAAAACACCAGGCATAAGGTCGAGCCTTCCACCCTTTACCAAGTATATAGATGCATTAAAGTAAAGAAGATATAATAATGATATCCCAACAATAAACATGTTCCAACAAGGAACAAACTCCAATCTTCACCTGCAACTAGCAACGCTATAAGAGGGGCTGAGCAAAGTGGTAACATAGCCAAACAACGGTTTGCTAGGACAAGGTGGGTTAGAGGTTTGACATGGAAATATGGGAGGCATGGTAAAGCATGTGGTAGGTATTGCGGCATAGGCATAGAAATAGAGTGAGCAACTAGCAAGCAAAGATAGAAGTGATTTCGAGGGTATGGTCATCTTGCGTGCAAAGTTCTCCGAGTTGACATAAGCTTGATCCTCGTAAGCGTACTCAACGGGTTCCTCGATCACATACTCGTTTCCCGGCTCTACCCAAAGCAAGAACACAAGCAAAGGGAACCACAATCAACCACGGTGCAATGCGCAAGCAACATGGTGCAAAACATGGCATGATATGCGGGAAGTAATATGCAATGCATATGTGTGCTTCGGAAAGGAAAGATTGAACCAGGCCTCAACTTGGCAAACCAAGAGTGACGCTGGAAAGATGAGTTGATTTCAGTCGAAATCGATATAAAGATCACCGGAATCGGATGCACGGTTTGCAAATGGCGAGCAAAACAATAATGGCACAATCATGCGATTAACAGCACGATGCCATCTAGAATGCAACAAGAAACTAAGCTACTGCACTCTAACATAACAACAAAGCACATGGCAGTGATCCACTCAAGATGCTTGACAAAATATGAACACTGAGATACGGCTAAATCACACAATAGCAGGTTCAAACAAGCATGGCAAAAGTGCAAAAGATATCAGGTTCTCAGACTTAGTGAAAAAACAACATGCCAGGATTTAACATCAGGAAGCAATGTTTAGAGCAAGATAACAACATGCTACAGGAACATATCATGGAAAAACAAGGCATGGCATGAAACTACTCAAAGCATATAAAAAAGTCCCTTACTGACCATAAGCCAAAAGGGATCAGAAGATATGATGGCACCCATGTAAACATAGCAAGTTTCATTAACAGATTCAGACTTAGCAGAAAACTGGACATGGCAAAAGCAGAGTTACGTAGGCATGTTTGCGAGCTCGATGCACTCACCACAAGGCATTGCATGACAAACTAAGCATACACCCAGCAAGAAGACATGATCAAGAAGCTAACCATGGCAAGAACCATCTCATAGCATGCAAGGATCAACTACAACAACCTTGGCAAAATTGAATAACATGTAAACAATCTGCCAGGAACATTTTATAGCAAAAGTAGAGCCAGATTGAGTCATGCTAGGGTACTCCATAATTGCAAACAAAGACATGGATGGATAGAACATAACAATATCTTAAAATCATCCTTATTGAACATGCTCAAAAGAGGCATGGATCACTCTGTAGCAACATGAATACATGGCATAAAAATAACATCAGGGAAATGACAGAAGAATTCTAAGTCCCTGAAATCAGCAACATCACGAGAGCTACTTTGCATGCTTGTGCTAGTCACCACATTGATCACAAAAATACATGGCATACACCCCTGTAAAGATGGCATGGCATAGCCCAAAACACATGTAGGGATCAAGTTCATAGGAGGCACACATTAAACATGGCAAAAATGACAAATGTCCATAATCTGTTAAGAAACAGAAACTAACATTTTATAGCACTCTTGCAACGGAATTTAGGGCATCAAGATGAACTCAAACAAGCATGGTGTAATGTAACAAAATGAAGAGCACAACCAGGCGAACAATTTCATATATGGCACGCCCAAAACGGAGCTACGAATGCGGAGTTATGGCATGATGAAGAATACATAAAAAATGAATAGGGACAAGGACTTTGTGAAAATAGACCTAGGGTTTCTCAGATCTGGAGCGGGAACCGAGGCGGCGGCGGATCTCGCCGGAGACGAAGCAGAGGGCGGCCGGAGGCTCGTCGGAGTAGCTGGGACATCAGATCCGGCGAGGGGGTGCGGCGGCGGAGTTGCGGTTGGCGGCGGGCGGCGGCCGGCGAGGAGCTGTGTGCGGAGGTGAACGGCGACAAGGTGGAGCTCACCGGCAAGGAGCGACGGCCGGCGAGGACGCGGGGCGGCGGAGCAGTGGCGGAGCCGGGCGGCGCGCGGCGCTGGACAGCGGGGACGAGCAGGCGGCTCGGGCGGAGGAGCGCGGCGGTTCGGGCCGGGCGGACCTGCTGCGGGCTCGCCGGGCCGGCGGCGAAGGCGGCTGGCGGCGCCACGTGTCAGTGAGTGATTGGACGCGGGCGGCGGCGCGGGCACGTCCGGCGCGAAGAGGGGAAGTTTTAGGGTTTTGGACCCGAAAATGAAGGAGGGGGAGGCCTATTTATACATAGAAGGAGCTAGGAGACTCCAAATGGAGTGCGGTTTTCGGCCACGCGATCGTGATCGAACGGCCGAGAGGATGGAGGGGGCTTAGCTGGGTTTTGGGCCACTTTGGAGGGGTGTTGGGCTGCAACACACACGAGGCCTTTATAGTTCCTCGGTTAACCGTTGGAGTATCAAACAAAGTCTGAATGGCACGAAACTTGACAGGCGGTCTACCGGTAGTATACCAAGGCCGCTTGGCAAGTCTCGGTCCAATCCAAGAATGTTTAACACTCGCACATGAAAAGAGGCAAAAGGGGACGTCGGAGGACGTAGGAGTGCCAGAATGCAAAATGGACAACGGGGAAAATGCTCAGATGCATGAGACAAACACGAATGCAAATGCGATGCACATGATGACATGATATGAGATGCATGGCATGTACAAAAAGCAAGACGAATACAAATCCCAACCACGAGGGAATATCATAACTTAGTGCCGAAATGGCAAGAGTTGGAATACAAATATGGCAAGTTACATATGGGGCGTTACAATACGGAACGGTGGAAAGTTGCATGGAAATATATCTCGAAATGGCTATGGAAATGCCATGATAGGTAGGTATGGTGGCTGTTTTGAGGAAGGTATATGGTGGGTGTATGATACCAAAGAAAGGTGCGCGGTATTAGAGAGGCTAGCAATGGTGGAAGGGTGAGAGTGCGTATAATCCATGGACTCAACATTAGTCATAAAGAACTCACATACTTATTGCAAAAATCTATTAGTTATCGAAGAAAAGTACTCTATGCATGCTCCTAGGGGGATAGATTGGTAGGAAAAGACCATCGCTCGTCCCCGACCGCCACTCATAAGGAGGACAATCAATAAATACATCATGCTCCGACTTCTTAACATAACGGTTCACCATACGTGCATGCTACGGGAATCACAAACTTCAACATAGGCATTTCTCAAATTCACAACTAGCACGACTCTAATATCACCATCTCCATATCTCAAAACAATTATCAAGTTTCAAACTTCTCATAGTATTCAACACACTCGTAAGAAAATTTTATTTATTAATCTTGAATGCCTCAAATAATTAAAGCAAATTACCATGTTGTTTTGTAGGACTCTCAAAATAATCTAAGTGAAGCATGAGAGAACAATGGTTTCTATAAAACAAATCTACCACCGTGCTCTAAAAGATATAAGTGAAGCACTAGAGCAAAAACTATATAACTCAAAAGATATAAGTGAAGCACATAGAGTATTCTAATAATTTCCGAAGCATGTGTGTCTCTCTCATAAAGGTGTGTGCAGCAAGGATGATTGTGGAAAGCTAACAAATAAAGACTCAAATAATACAAGATGCTTGTCGGTGTCAAAACCGGCAGATCTCGGGTAGGGGGTCCCGAACTGTGCGTCTAAGGCAGATGGTAACAGGAGGCAGGGGACACGATGTTTTACCCAGGTTCAGGCCCTCTTGATGGAGCTAAAACCCTACGTCCTGCTTGATTATTCTTGATAATATGAGTAGTACAAGAGTTGATCTACCACGAGATCGGAGAGGCTAAACCCTAGAAGCTAGCCTATGGTATGATTGTATGTTGTCCTACGGACTAAAACCCTCCGGTTTATATAAACACCGGAAGGGGGCTAGGGTTGCACAAGGTCGGTTACAAAGGAGGAGATGCACATATCCGTATTGCCTAGCTTGCCTTCCATGCCAAGTAGAGTCCCATCCGGACACGGGACGAAGTCTTCAATCTTGTATCTTCATAGTCCAACAGTCCGGCCAAAGGATATAGTCCGGCTGTCCGGAGACCCCCTAATCTAGGACTCCCTCAGTAGCCCATGAACCAGGCTTCAATGACGATGAGTCCAGCGCGCGGTCTTGTCTTCGGCATTGCAAGGCGGGTTCCTCCTCCGAATACACCACAGAAGAGTTTTGAATACAAGGATAGTGTCCGACCCTGCAAAATAAGTTCCATATACCACCATAGAGAGAGAGTAATATTTCCACAAATCCAACCTGCTGACACGTTTTGGCAGCATGACATCACGCCACGGCCCGGTAATTATGTGAACCGTTTTTCTTCAACCAGCCCCCGCACATAACGCGAGGCGGTTTCTTGACACGTCTTGTCAAAGCAAAGATCGTGTTCCCCTTATTACGGGATTCTCATCAATACGGATGTGGGTAACCCAACCGCGCCTAGGACTCCTAGATTTTAGGAAAGTCCCAAACGGTCATGAGGAGGACGCTTGATATTCACCCTCTTTATAAAGGGACAAGGTCTTTACTTCTTCCCTCCCGTGCTCAATCGAATCCTTCACCTGCCTCGAGTTCTAACACCCAAAGCACAGGTCAGGTGCTTCGGACCTTCAATCATGTCCGGATCCAGCCTTCAAGGCCGGTGGATGCCTTCCTCCGTCACGGAGGAGGATATCAAGAAGTTGAGGGAGGCCAGATACCTGACCGCCGAAATTTCGCATAGGCTGCCCGCTAGAGGGCAGGTCATCCCTACTCCCGAACCCAACGAGAGCGTTGTGTTCGTCTCCCACTTCCTCCAAGGACTAGGCCTTGCTCTGGATCCCTTTGTCAGGGGTCTCATGTTCTATTACGGGCTGGATTTTCACGATCTGGCCTCGGACTCCCTTCTCCACATCTCATCATTTATTGTCGTCTGTGAGGCCTTCCTCCGCATTACCCCTCACTTCGGCTTGTGGCTCAAGACCTTCGATGTGAAGCCAAAGACGGTCGAGGGACAGTACGCAGCGTGCAGAGGTGCTTTAATAAGCAAAATTGCCAATGCTCCATGGCCAAAGGGTTCCTTTCCAGAGGTGTCCGGATTGTGGCAACCGGAGTGGTTTTACGTCACAGCTCCCCGAAGTGCCAAGTGGGTAGCTGCCCCCACCTTTCGCTCGGGCCCTCCACCACAACTGATGTCATGGATCAGCAGGGGGCTGAGCTGGGGCCCAGCCAAGGACGTGCCCATACTGCAGAGCCGCATCTGAGATCTCTTCGAGGGAGATTTCAGTCTGGTTATGGTAATGCAAGTCATGCTGGTTCATCGAGTCCAGCCTTGCAAATGCTGGCCCCTCCGTATGTGGGAATTCAACCCAGAAGGACTGCGCACTATTCAGAATTTCCTCGGCCTAACGCACGAGGAGATGTACAAATCGTTCTTCGGACCCCAAATAGAGTGTCCGAACACCACCGAGGACGCGGGCCTAAGCAGCAACCGCACCGCTGCCCAAGTAAGTAATCCCATGGCAGAACACACCGTCCTTTTATTTATCATGACGTCATCCTGAAAAATCTCTCTTTGACCAGGACTGGATAACAACGGCAAAGATGATCCGGTGTTTGGCCCCCCTTCCTGAAGGCTTGGACAATCCGGTGCTGGAAAAGATGCTCGAGCCAGCGCCTTGTCTGATGCCCTCGAAGGAAGATGAAGGGGGGAATAAAGAGGGTGAAAGCGGGCCTCCATCGCTACATGTTCCAACCAAGGGAATGAGCGCCTCCGCGAGGGAGGATAACCAAGAGGAAGAGTCTGACACACTCTCTCCTCGGGGAAGGAAAAGGACCACCTCCGAAGATTCGGAAATCAAGGTTTCCAAACGGGAGAAGAAATCTCCGCCAGAGGGTCCTGCCTCAGCGGGTGTTCTTGCCGCACAATGTCCGCGCGGGGATCAGCCCTCTAACGAGTTGTAAGTAATCAGAAGGTATTTAATAATGAAGATATCCTACCTTACTTCTGAGGAAAATAACCGAGGTATTTATCTTGTAGTTCGGATCTTAGCCCTTCTCAGCTGAGCTCGTCTTCGGGGGATCTTCTTCCGGAGATGATGGAGAGCGAAACGCCTCCCCCGAACTCCCCGGCTAAAGAAGCGGGCGACCTTGAAGTGTCGTCGCGGAGGGTCTCTCCGGATCCGGCGAGGCCAGAAGATAATCCTATGGCCACCCGAAGTCCCCAGTATCCGGCTCTTGAAGAGAGCAACCAAAAGAGTCCGGCACTGTCTGGTGCACGGTCGGATGTACGGAGGGATCTGCTGGAGAAGGCGGTTATCTCAGAAGAGCACCGCTCATTGATGGGTATGGTGATTGAAAGGATTTCGTCCGCCGAAAGCGGGCTGCATGAAGCCTTTATGAGTCTACTGACGGGTTTTGAGGTACGTGAAATGATGTATATTTTTGAAAAGTACCGCACATTTTTAGATGTGACCTATGTAGATAGTAGCCCCTGAGACTCTGGTTGTCATCGAAAACGGCGGCAAACAGAGGATCGTAGTCCCAGGTAATAACCAAACTGCCTTTATGTGTAGGTAATGGAGTCTCCGATGGCTAGTCGGACTATTGGGTATGCCGAAATAAAGCGGCAGCTGGATGCGGCAGATGCCGACATCGTGCTTGTCAACGAGCGGCTTGACGAGGCACAGGGTAAGTGACCTTTCGGGTGAGCGTCACATAATAAGAGCAGCATGATGCCAGTATCTTTAATATGTTGTGACTGCAGATGGAGCGGCCAGCGTGGAGACCCTTCGGGCGGAGCTTGCCCGAGCCAAGGAGCAAGCAAGGATTAGTAATGCAGCCACTTTAAAGGCGGCCGAAGAGTTAAGGGCTGAAAAGGCCACGCATTGCGAGAGCAAGGAGAAAATGGCCAAGATGGCCGTAAAGTTAAAAGACATTGCCGACCATTGCCAGCTTCTTGAAGAAGAAAACCGGGCGAAGGCGACGGACCTGTAAAAGGCCACGATGGCGACCAAAGACACCCGCTCTACGATGAGAGCGAAGGAGGAGCTGCGTCAAGCCAGGGATATCGCGGCTAGGAAACCCTTCATGCTACGGAGGAAGTTCGGAGATCCTCAGTATGCCCCTCTGGATCGGCTGTGGAGTTTGGCAGACGCATATCTGGATTTGGCGGCAAGTGTTGTTGATGCGGCCTAATACTTCCAAGATCAAACAGATCGTGAAGTGGACAAGCTATTCTGGTCACAATTTAACATTCCAGAGCGTCCGCTTCCATTGACTGATTGGCTTGCCGAATGGGCCGAGCTGAACAGATTGTCCAGACTCGCCATGAGGTCTGTTGTGGATCATTTGTGGCCGGAAAGGCCAAAGCCGAACAGCTATTTTAGTTTGGTGCAGCATTTCCTTGATGCGGTGCCGCGCATTAATGCGATGAAGAGGTCGGCGTGCATAGAAGGCTCGCGGATGGCCCTTGCCCGTGTCAAAACATACTGGGCGGAGATGGACGCCACCACAGTTGCGGCGCAGGGTTTGGCCATAGGCCGAGTGGCTGCCGAGCACTATTTTGAAGAAGTTCTTGAAGGCGCTCGTTCGATAGAGGCTCGGTGCTCGAAGAATATTATGTTTGAATGACATGTATTCCCATTGTAAAAACAATGTTTTATTAAGTTTATCAAGATTGTATTTATACTTTTGCCCGAAAGTATTATGATGCCTCCTGTGCGGCCGTTTATGTATATATGTATATAACCTGAAAGATTGCAGTCGTCGGCTTCAGCCCCCACGCATATAATGCGGGGGTGTTCACAGAAGGCGCATGTTCACACTTGATCCAACGTCTTGGTCCATTACGGAGGTGATAGCGCAGCGAGCTAGGCAACCGGACTATAATGCTTTAACACTTTCACTTAGCCAGAGGAGTTTGACAGTGGGGCTACTATATAGCCCATGGTGGCTCCGCACTCATCCGAATTTGGGGTGCGTACATGCCTGGCCGGGAAACGGCCCTTCGTTAAGGTGGAGGAATCCCGAAGATTCCGGTAGGTCATCGAGTGGTTGACCAGTCTCATGCTATATCATGACAGTCAGTTTTCGGCTTTCTCTACTGAGGTGCTCATCTGGATGAACCAGGGCACAATCGCAGTAGTTCTCCTGGTGCCGCCTTAGCCGATAGAGCGGAACGTAAGGCAGCACAACATAGGAGCCGGGCAAACCCAACATTTGACCAAAGACATGATTCGGAGCTGATGCATATAAGGCCAAACTCACGACGTCGAACACTCCCTAAGGTATTCGGTCTTTATGGTGTGAACCGGGCCTAGACAGTGCCCTTTGTAATAAGTCCCTGGTGTCCAGGTACGTGCAATATTCTGACGTGGCCACATGCCAATACGTCAGCATCCTTCTCCATTGTACTGAGAATCTGGGGGATGTGTATCAACAAGAGGCAGTGAAAAAGGTTTACGCAGGGTCTTAATCTAAAAAGAATCCTTGGAACGGGTCCCTACTGCACGTCTGCGCCTGTGTCTCCGTTGTGTCGTATCCTGGACGAGCGTAGCACGATGGTCATCTGTAAAAGAGAGGAACTTTAGTTGAAAAGTTGTCGTGCAAAAAGGTAGGTTGTACTAAAGAAAATATGTACGGTTCAAGATGAGTGAAGTTGAGCCTAATTGCCACTTGTTTGCGCGCGTTGAGCCCCTTGTATTGTAATAGGGGTATAGCCATCAAACCTGAGCAATTACATGTAACTGCGCCGGACTCGCCCAACCGTGTCCGTGGTCTTAACGACCTGTCAGGTGCTGTAGTTAGTGAGGCCGTTTAGTGTGCGGCTGCCGAGGCGCTCAATATTTCCATTTACTGTAATGATGCCGCGTGGACCGGGCATCTTAAGCATGAGGGATGCGTAATGCGGTATTGCGTTAAAGCGAGCGAAAGCTTCGCGTCCGAGTAGTGCTTGATAGCCGCTTTGGAACGGAGCGATGTGGAAGGTCAATTTTTCACTGTGGAAGTTATCGAGGAAGCCAAATATAACCTCTAGTAGCAGGGAGCCCGTGCAATGGGCTTCTGGGCCTGGCGTTACTCCTTTAAAGGTAGTGTCTCTATGGCTGATTTTTGCTGGGTCTATCCCCATGTTGCGGACTGTGTCCTGATATATCAGGTTTAAACTACTGTCGCCGTCCATCGGGACTCATGTGAAGTGGTATCCGTCAATTATTGGGTCTAATACCAAGGCAGCCCATCCTGCACGCCGGACACTTGCTGAGTAATCCTGATGGTCAAAAGTGATCAATTGGAACGACCAGTGGCAGAACTCTGCGGTGATAGGCCCTGGGGCATGTGTCTCTGGGAGTGCCGCTTTGTTTTTCCCCTTTATCACGTATAACACGTTGACTGGTTTGACTTCTGGTGGGAATTTCTTCTATTCCCTAGTGCTTTGCTTGCGAGGCTCGTCCTCATCTTCGCTTGGTGTATCCTGCCCCTTATGTTCGACGTTGAGCTTGCCGGACTGCTTGACGACCCAACATTCTCTATGGGTATGATTTGCAAGTTTGCCGGGGGTACTATGGATCTGACATATTTGGTCCAGAATTTTGTTTAGGCTGGACAGTTCGTCTCTGTTGCCTTTGGGGGGCGGCTTTTGCTGACCTGGCCGAGAGCTTCTGAATCTGGCGTTTACCGCCGTCCTCTTCGGGTTGTCTTCTTTATTCCGGCGCTTGTTTTTGCTGCGTCATGATTTCCCGTTTCCGTCCCTAACTTCGGATGTAGTTGGGTCGCTGGTGCTGCATCGGGCTAACCAGCTGTCCTCGCCCGTGCAAAAGTGGGTCATAAAGCTTGTTAATGCTGCCATTGTTCTTGGCTTTTCTTAGCCGAGGTGTCTGGCGAGCCATTTGTCTCGAACGCTGTGCTTGAAAGCTGCTAAGGCTTCGGCGTCCGGACAGTCTACTATTTGGTTCTTCCTAGTGAGGAACCTGTTCCAAAGCTTTCTGGCCGACTCTCCGGGCTGTTGAGTTATATGATTTAAATCGTCTGCATCCGGTGGTCAGACATAGGTCCCTTGAAAATTTGCCCGAAAGGCGTCTTCGAGCTCTTCCCAACTTCCAATGGAGTTTTCGGGGAGGCTTTTAAGCCAGTGCCGAGCTGGCCCTTTGAGCTTGAGGGGTAAGTATTTGATGGCGTTGAGATCGTCTCCTCGAGCCATATGGATATGGAGGATATAGTCCTCAATCCAGACCCCAGGGTCTATTGTTCCGTCGTACGCCTCTATGTTTACGGGTTTGAATCCCTCTGGAAATTCATGGTCCAGCACCTCATTGGTGAAACATAGGGGGTGTGCGGCACCCCTGTATTTGGGTGTACCATGGTGTTTGGATGTTTGTTGTGTTGTATTGCATACTGGAGCGCGCTTGCGTGGCCCATATATGGATCTGGTTGCGCCGTCCTTTTGATGCGAGCCCTCGCGTGGATCGCGTACTGGCTTATGTGCGGCGTCGTTTGCCACTCTATATTGGTCGCGAGGTCATCTATCCGACCGGATGGCCATTTTATTTTCTAATTGCGGGGGATCTAAGGCCTCCTCGTCGAATTCAGGTAGCAACTTTCGCTTCGGGTAGCTCTTGGTGTGGCGATTACCGCTGTACTTCGCTGCAGTGTTGAGTACTTCACTCCATCTGATTCTGAGTGTGTCTTGCGCAGTCCCGAGCCTTTGCTTCTGCTTTTTCAGACTCCTCGAAGTGGCAACAAGCCTTTGATGGGCATTCTGTTGCTCCGGGCGCCTGTCCGGTGTGATATCATCCGGACTGTTATCTTCGACGGAGTCGGGTTGTTCGGTTTGATTCTCCATGTTGCCCTGGTCGGGCGATGGTTCACGCTGCTCTATCGCTGGGTCTATGTGACCATTGTTTCTGGCGAGGCGGGATTTGGAGAGGCGCTTACGTCGCCGCTTTGACTGCTTCTCGAGGGAACAACCCTTCGTTGCATCCTTCCGTTCCTCGTCGTCGTTTTCTTTGGGTGTGTCCACCATGTATACATCATATGATGAGGTGGGCATCCAGTGCCCTGTGGGCGGTAGTTCCTGTTCGTTTCCTGCATCATCGTCCATACCGTCGATGTCTTCGGAGTCGAGGTCGAGCATGTCGGTCAAATCATCGATACTGGCTACTAAGTGGGTGGTGGGTGGGCGGTGAATTTCTTCGTCATCCGTACCCCAATCCTGCCGGACATGGTTCGGCCAGGACTCTCCTGACAAGGAGAGAGACCTTAATGAGTTTAGTATGTCACCGAAGGGCGAGTGCTGAAAGATATCTGCGGAGGTGAACTCCATGATCGGTGCCCAATCGGATTTGATAGGCGCGGGCGCAGGCGGTTCGGAGTCCGTGGCCGGGGAAGAATCCGGTAGTTCGGCATCACGGCTCTCGTGAAGGGTAAGGTCGATATTCGGCTCGATCGCCGATGAGAATGCGGCCTCCGTGGCGGGGTCTATCCACCTGCCTATGGAATGCGCAGCTGGCTCCGAATTGAAGGTCAGAGCGGTTGCCGGAGCGATCTCCTGGACACTGTCCGATGGCAGAGCTAGATCATGCTCATCGTGGCCGTGTGGCGCACTAGGCAGGCGCTCGAATCCGTCGAAGATCAAGTCTCCGCGGATATCGGTCATGTAGTTTAAGCTTCCAAACCTGACCTAATGGCCAGGGGCGTAACTCTCGATCTGCTCCAGATGGCCAAGCGAGTTGGCCTGCAGTGCGAAGCCGCCGAATACAAAGATCTGTCCAGGGAGAAAAGTCTCACCCTCGACTGCATCGCTATCTATGATCGAAGGAGCCATCAAGCCTAACGGCGACAACACAGGAACTCTCAATGTAAGCACCAATGTCGGTGTCAAAACCGGCGGATCTCGGGTAGGGGGTCCCGAACTGTGCGTCTAAGGCGGATGGTAACAGGAGGCAGGGGACACGATGTTTTACCCAGGTTCGGGCCCTCTTGATGGAGGTAAAACCCTACGTCCTGCTTGATTATTCTTGATAATATGAGTGGTACAAGAGTTGATCTACCACGAGATTGGAGAGGCTAAACCCTAGAAGCTAGCCTATGGTATGATTGTATGTTGTCCTACGGACTAAAACCCTCCGGTTTATATAGACACCGAAGGGGGTTAGGGTTACACAAGGTCGGTTACAAAGGAGGAGATACACATATCCGTATTGCCTAGCTTGCCTTCCACGCCAAGTAGAGTCCCATCCGGACATGGGACGAAGTCTTCAATCTTGTATCTTCATAGTCCAACAGTCCGGGCAAAGGATATAGTCCGGCTGTTCGGAGACCCCCTAATCCAGGACTCCCTCAGTGCTCCAAGCAAAACACATATCATGTGGTAACTAAAAATATAGCTCCAAGTAAAGTTACCGATAGAAGTAGACGAAAGAGGGGATGCCTTCCGGGGCATCCCCAAGCTTTGGCTTTTAGGTGTCCTTAGATTATCTTGGGTGTGCCATGGGAATCCCCAAGCTTAGGCTCTTGCCACTCCTTGTTCCATAATCCATCAAATCTTTACCCAAGACTTGAAAACTTCACAACACAAAATTTAAAGTAGAAAATCTCGTGAGCTCCGTTAGCGAAAGAAAAAGAAAACACCACTTCAAGGTACTGTAATGAACTCATTATTTATTTATATTGGTGTTAAACCTACTGTATTCCAACTTCTCTATGGTTTATAAACTATTTTACTAGCCATAGATTCATCAAAATAAGCAAACAACACACGAAAAACAGAATCTGTCAAAAACAGAACAGTCTGTAGTAATCTGTAGCTAACGCAACATCTGGAACCCCAAAAATTCTAAAATAAATTTCTGGACGTGAGGAATTTATCTATTAATCATCTGCAAAAAGAATTAACTAAATATCACTTTCCAAATAAAAATGGCAGCAGTTCTTGTGAGCGCTAAAGTTTCTGTTTTTTACAGCAAGATTAACAAGACTTTCCCCAAGTCTTCCCAACGGTTCTACTTGGCACAAACACTAATTAAACACAAAAAACACAACCAAAACAGAGGCTATATAAATTATTTATTACTAAACAGGAGCAAAAGGCAAGGAATAAAAATAAATTTGGGTTGCCTCCCAACAAGCGCTATCGTTTAACGCCCCTAGCTAGGCATAAAAAGGAAGGATAGATCTAGGTGTTGCCATAATAGTAAGATAGATCATTAAAACTCATTCCATATTCTCTATGTTCGGCAGCAAGTTTTCTTTGAGGCAAGAAAAAGTAATCAAAAGGGGTAAATTTAATGGGACAAAAGTCCCCAAGATCAACTTTGGGAGGTATAGGTTCCTCTTTTGGCCCTTTGTATTGCACAACCAATTCATCATTGTAAGCATTCTTTTGACAGAACTTTGTGAGTGTATACTCAAGAGAATATCCTAGTTCATTATTTCGAATGGCCAAATCATCATTAAGTTCAGAAATTCTATCAACTAAAACATTGGTTGGAACCCTTTTTCTATGATTTTCATTGAAAGCAACGTAGTCTAGAGATTGAAAACGCATTATTTCTTCTTGATCAAAAAGGATAGCCTCTATGGGAGGACGGCAAGCGTCCACCCTATAATGCGCAAAGATTTATTTGGCCTCTTTTATTATGAATCTAAACTCATGAGCCAAAAATATAGTAGCGGCATGCTTAACAAAAGAATGTTGAATATTAGAAAATTCTAGGAAAATCCTTTGTATGCAAGGGTGCATGTGCATGAATTGTCTTTCAAGTTCAACTACAAGCATGGCAATAGCGTCTGCAAGACTACTAGTTCTATGAAGGATAAACTACCCATAGAAGGTAAAGCACCGGCACAAGTAAAGAAATCTTGGATAACTCCTTTTCCAATAATATTACCACTACCAATACAGAATTTTTTTGTATGTAAGATAGGGGGTTCTTCAGCAAGAGCATTAGAATTTTTTATGATATTATTATTATCCATATCGACAATAATTTCCCCAATTTCACACATAACGGCAGAAAGTGCAACGGGCAAAAAAGAGGCAAATAGAGAAAGAGAGGGAGGATAGAGAGAGAGAGTGCGAATAAAACGGCAAGGGTGAAGTGGGGCAGAGGAAAACGAGAGGCAGATGGCAAATAATGTAATGCGGGAGATAAAGGTTGTGATGGGTACTTGGTATGTTGACTTTTGCGTAGACCTCCCCGGCAACGGCGCCAGAAATCCTTCTTGCTACCTCTTGAGCACTTGCATTGGTTTTCCCTTGAAGAGGAAAAGGTGGTGCAGCAAAGTAGCGTAAGTATTTCCCTCGGTTTTTGAGAGCCAAGGTATTAATCCAGTAGGAGGCCACGCACGAGTCCCTCGTACCTACACAAACAAATAAATCCTCGCAACCAACGCGATAAGGGGTTGTCAATCCCTACATGGTAACTTACGAGAGTGAGATCAGATAGATAATAAGATAATATTTTTGGTATTTTTATGATAAAGATGCAAAGTAAAATAAAAGGCAATAAAAATAACTAAGTATTGGAAGATTAATATGACGGAAGATAGACCCAGGGGCCATAGGTTTCACTAGTGGCTTCTCTCGAGAGCATAAGTATTCACGGCGGGGAAACAAATTACTGTTGAGCAATTGACAGAATTGAGCATAATTATGAGAGTATCTAGGTATGATCATGTATATAGGCATCACCTCCGAGACAAGTAGACCGACTCCTGCCTGAATCTACTACTATTACTCCACACATCGACCGCTATCCAGCATACAACTAGAGTATTAAGTTCAAGAGAACAGAGTAACGCTTTAAGCAAGATGACATGATGTAGAGGGATAAACTCATGCAATATGAAATAAACCCCATCTTGTTATACTCAATGGCAACAATACAATACATGCCTTGCTGCCCCTACTGTCACTGGGAAATGACACCGCAAGATTGAACCCAAAGCTAAGCACTTCTCCCATTGCAAGAAAAATCAATCTAGTAGGCCAAACCAAACTGATAATTCGAAGAGACTTGCAAAGATAACCAATCATACATAAAAGAATTCAGAGAAGATTCAAATATTGTTCATAGATAAACTTGATAATAAACCCACAATTCATCGGTCTTAACAAACACACCGCAAAAGAAGATTACATCGAATAGATCTCCACAAAAGAGGGGGAAAACTTTGTATTGAGATCCAAAAAGAGAGAAGAAGCCATCTAGCTAATAACTATGGACCCGTAGGTCTGAGGTAAACTACTCACACTTCATCGGAAGGGCTATGGTGTTGATGTAGAAGCCCTCCGTGATCGATGCCCCCTCCGGCGGAGCTCCGGAACAGGCCCCAAGATGGGATCTCGTGGATACAGAAAGTTACGGCGGTGGAATTAGGGTTTTGGCTCCGTATCTGGTAGTTTGGGGTACGTAGGTATATATAGGAGGAAGGAGTACATCAGTGGAGCAATAGGGGGCCCACGAGGGTGGAGGGCGCGCCCAGGGGGGTAGGCGCACCCCCTACCTCATGGCCTCCTGGGTGATGTCTTGACGTAGGGTCCAAGTCCTCTGGATCATGTTCGTTCCGAAAATCACGTTCCCGAAGGTTTCATTCCGTTTGGACTCCGTTTGATATTCTTTTTCTGTGAAACCCTAAAATAGGCATAAAAACAACAATTCTGGGTTGGGCCTCCGGTCAATAGGTTAGTCCCAAAAATAATATAAAAGTGTATAATAAAGCCCAATAATGTCCAAAACAGAATATAATATAACATGGAACAATCAAAAATTATAGATACGTTGGAGACGTATCAATGCTCCACACATTCAGGAGCTCATCAACTCCAAGATGGGCACAGGAATATATATGTTGGATAAGGAGCATCTACCCCTGCATCCTGAATTTGAAGACAACACAATTGTGATGAATGAGGAGGAACCATCATCAATTGAAGCACAGGAGAAGAGAGCCAAAGCAAAGGTTGGGAAAGCTGCCAAGATGCCAAGTGTTGAAGAGGCATCTCAGGTTTTCCTGAAGAGCAAGCAAGATCAACTTGCATATCTGATCCAGTCTACACTGAGGATTGAGAAGGGCTTGGCCATTCTGACTCAAAACAAGGAGAGCTTGGAGAGGATCGTAGAAACTAAGTTTTATGATCTTGATCTGAAGGTAATTGAGATTCAAACAGCAGTTGAGCAGCTTCAGGAGGAAGCAGAAGAGAAGAGAGGCAAGGCAACCACAGATGCATTTCAGCGAGTGCCAAGGAGTCAAAGGTCTTCTGTCGTGCTAGTGATAGATTCCAGAGCTACAGCATCAGCACCAGCAACTACAGCTCCAGTGCCACCTCCAGCAGCCACTCCACTAGCTCCAACTACATCAATAGATGCCTTTGTCCTTGGAGTTCTCTCTACACCACCTCCCGAAGACCAAGCCTGGGAGACACATAGCACTATGCATATTTGAACTTTTTGGTAACTTGTTTCCAAAGGGGGAGAAATATGTATAGATCATAGGCTTCGAGAGAGTGTTTTGCGTCTTTGCCTTTGGTTGAACTCTTTATTGTGTGAGATACTTGTGTGATCATGTGATTGATCATTTGCTACCTTAATGCTTGTTTAGATGATACTATCTTTTATATCCATATATGATCATTCACTTGCTTGGTGATGAGTGCATGCTTTTAATTTCTATCGTTTTGAGCGCTCCACCAAGATGTATGTGACATGGAAGAGGAACCCATGATCCTGATCGATTGTGCATTTGCATTCAAAAGCAAATTTTAAATAATGCACAAATTTAGGGTGAGCTCTTGCTTATCACATACTTATCAACCATGTTCAAGAATTCATCCGATTAACCAGTTAACTTGCCGATTAATCCCTACTCATAGGGTCCCCGAGTAGTCGATTACCCGATAAATCGTCCGATTAATTGATTAAATGGCCGATTAAATTGCCGATTAGCCTATTAATCCCATACTCACGAGCTGACCGAGCAGCTACTAGTTAATGATTTCCTCAACAATGCTTCTCAAAGCGACGATATTTTTCAATCTTATTATTATTTGTCGAAGCTTTGATCTATATGTTGTCATCAATTACCAAAAAGGGGAGATTGAAAGTGCAACTATCCCTGGGTGGTTTTCGTAATTCCTAACAACATATAGCCCATTGAGCTAATGATATTTCAAGATAAATATTTCAGGAAAGCTCAATGTTTGGCATGGCATGGATTAGAAAGTGGACCCCTGAAAATACTAAGAACACATGTTGGCTCAAGCTCAAGACTCTACATTTTACTTTTAGTGATCCAAGATCACATTGAGTCCATAGGAAAAGCCAATACTATTAAAAGGGGATGAGATGTTTCTTAATGAGTTACTTGCTCAAAATGCTTAGTGATATGCTCCAAAACCCTCAACTACTTTCTCATATGCACGTATGTCCCAAACCAAAAGTCAAACTCAGCCCCACCGAAATTTCCTACCTGGCGCCACCGAGTTCACTTGACATAGCCACTGCCACAAACCCTAGTCATTTCGGTCTCACCGAGAAGGGATTGCAAACTCTCTATTTCCCTTCGTAACGTTTCGGTCTAACCGAGATGAGCGATCGGTCCCACCGAGTTCACAATGCAAACTCTCTGTTTCTCCTTCGTAATATTTCAGTCTAACCGAGATGAGCGAATTGGTCCCACCGAGTTTGCCTGGCCAACTCTTTGTTTGCCTATTACCAAAATCGGTCCCACCGAGTTTGTGTAATCAGTCCCACCGAGTTTGTGTAATCGGTCTCACCGAGATTAAGTTATGCTCTAACCCTAATGGAATCGGTCCCACCGAGTTGACATGTCGGTCCCACCGAAAATCCTAACGTTCACATTTTGAACTAAACCGGTCTGATCGAGTTTCATGATTCGGTCCCACCGAGTTTGGTGGTTTGTGTGTAACGATTAGATTTTGTGTGGAGGCTATATATACCCCTCCACCCACTCTTCATTCATGGAGAGAGCCATCAGAACATGCCTGCACTTCCAACATACATTTTCTGAGAGAGAGTCACCTACACTTCTGTTGAGGTCAAGATATTCCATTCCAATCACATAAATCTTGATCTCTAGCCTTCCCCAAGTTGCTTTCCACTCAAACCCTCTTTCCACCAAATCCAATCCTATGAGAGAGAGCTGAGTGTTGGGGAGACTATCATTTGAAGCACAAGAGCAAGGAGTTCATCATCAACACACCATCTATTACCTTTTGGAGAGTGGTGTCTCCTAGATTGGTTAGGTGTCACTTGGGAGCCTCCGTCAAGATTGTGGGGTTGAACCAAGGAGTTCGTACGGGCAAGGAGATCGCCTACTTTGTGAAGATCTACCATAGTGAGGCAAGTCCTTCATGGGCGATGGCCATGGTGGGATAGACAAGGTTGCTTCTTCGTGGACCCTTCGTGGGTGGAGCCCTCAGTGGACTCGCGCAACTGTTACCCTTCGTGGGTTGAAGTCTCCATCAACGTGGATGTATGATGGCACCACCTATTGGAACCACGCCAAAAATCTCCGTGTCTACATTGCATTTGCTCCTCAAAACTCCTCCCTTTACCTTCATATGCAATTGTTTTACATTCCGCTGCTATACTCTTAGAATTGCATGTGTAAGTTGATTACTTGACTTGTGCTAAGTTGTTAAAATCTGCCAAAACTTAAAATTGGGAAAAGGCTAGATTTTTATTTGGTCAAGTAGTCTAATCACCCCCCGTCTAGACATACTTTCGATCCTACACCCCTTCCTTCCTTCTCCTTCTCACTTCCCTTTTTCCTATTCCATGTGGGAGGTGGAATCCTACTAGGACTAGGGAGTCCTAGTAGGACTCCACACTTTGGGCGCACCCTATGAGGGCCGGCCTCCTCCTCCCTCCATCCTTTATGTACGTGGCCAGGGGGCACCCCATAGACACACAAATTGATTGTTTCCAACCGTGTGCGGTGCCCCCCTCCACCATAATCCACCTCGATCATATCGTAGCGGTGCTTAGGCGAAGCCCTGTTCCGATAGCATCATCATCACCACCGTCATCACGTCGTCGTGCTGACGAAGCTCTCCCTTGACACTCTGCTGGATCGTGAGTTCGTGGGACATCACCGAGTTGAACTTGTGCAGATCGCGGAGGTGCCGTACTTTCGGTACTAGGATCGGTCGATCATGAACTGACGAGGCTCTCCCTCGACACTCTGCTGGATCGTGAGTTCGTGGGACGTCACCGAGTTGAACTTGTGTAGATCGCGGAGGTGTCGTACTTTCAGTACTAGGATCGGTCGATCGTGAAGACGTACGACTACATCAACCATGTTGTCATAACGATTCCGCTTACGGTCTATGAGGGTACGTGGACAACACTTTTCCCCTCTCGTTGCTATGCATCACTGATAGATCTTGCGTGTGTGTAGGATTTTTTTTGAAATTACTACGTTCCCCAACAGTGGCATCCGAGCCAGGTCTATGCATAGATGTCATATGCACGAGTAGAACACAAAGGATTTGTGGGCGTGGGTATATACATATTGCTTGCCGTCACTAGTTGATTCTTGATTCAGCGGTATTGTTGGATGAAGCGGCCCAGACCGACATTGCGCGTATGCTTATGCGAGATTGGTTCTACCGACGTGCTTCGCACACAGGTGGCTGGTGGGTGTCAGTTTCTCCAACTTTTGTTGAATCGGATTCAATGAACAGGGTTCTTTCTGAAGATCAAAAAGCAGTCACTATACCGCGTTGTGGTTTTTGATGCATAGGTAAGAACGGTTCTTGCTCGGCCCGTAGCAGCCGCGTAAAACTTGCAACAACAAAGTAGAGGATGTCTAACTTGTTTTTGTAGGGCTTGTTGTGATGTGATATGGTCAAGACGTGATGAGATATAAGTTGTTGTATGAGATAATCATGTTTTTGTTGGAGTTATCGGCAACTGGCAAAAGCCTTATGGTTGTCTCTTTATTGCATAAGATGCAAGCGCCAAATAATTGCTTTACTTTATCACTATGCGATAACAATAGTTGCAAGAGCAATAGTTGGCGAGACGACCATGTGATGACACGTTGATAGAGATCAAGATGATGAAGATCATGGTGTCATGCCGGTGATGATAGAGATCATGACGGTACTTTGGAGATGGATATCAAAGGCGCAAGATGATCATGGCCATATCATGTCACATATTTTGATTGCATGTGATGTTTATCCTTTATGCATCTTATTTTTCTTAGTTCGGCGGTAGCATTATGAGATGATCTCTCACTAAATTTCAAGGTATAAGTGTTCTCCCTGAGTATGCACCGTTGCGACAGTTCGTCGTGCCGAGACACCACGTGATGATCGGGTGTGATAAGCTCTACGTTCACATACAACGGGTACAAGCCAGTTTTGCACACGCAGAATACTCAGGTCAAACTTGACGTGCCTAGCATATGCGGATATGGCCTCGGAACACTAGAGACCAAAAGGTCGAGTGTGAATCATATAGTAGATATGATCAACATAGTGATGTTCACCATTGAAAACTACTCCATCTCACGTGGTCATTTAGATGACTAGAGGGATGTCTATCTAAGTGGGAGTTCTTAAGTAATATGATTAATTGAACTTTAATTTACCATGAACTTAGTCCTGATAGTATTTGCATAACTATGTTGTAGATCAATAGCTCGCGATGTAGCTCCCCATTTATTTTTGATATGTTCCTAGAGAAAAACTATGTTGAAAGATGATAGTAGCAATGATGCGGACTAGGTCCGTGATCTGAGGATTATCCTCATTGTTGCACAGAAGAATTATGTCCTTGATGCACTACTAGGTGATAGACCTATTGCAGGAGCAAATGCAGACGTTATGAACGTTTGGCAAGCTCGGTATGATGACTACTTGATAGTTTAGTGCACCATGCTTTACGGCTTAGAACCGGGACTTCAAAAATGTTTTGAATGCCACGGAGCATATAAGACATTCCAAGAGTTGAAATTGTTATCTCATACTCATGCCCGTGTCAAGAGGTATGAGACCTCTGACAGTACTTTGCCTACAAGACGGAGGAGAATAGCTCAACGAGTGAGCATGTGCTCAGAATGTCTGGGTACTACAATCACTTGAATTAAGTGGGAGTTAATATTCCCGATAAGATAGTGGTTGACAGAGTTCTCTAGTCACTATCACCAAGTTACTAGAACTTCATGATGAACTATAATATGCAAGGGATAACGGAAACGATTCCCAAAGCTCTTCACGATGCTGAAATCAGCGAAGGTAGAAATCAAGAAAAAGCATCAAGGGTTGATGGTTGATGGTTGACAAGACCACTAGTTTCAAGTAAAAGGGCAAGGGAAAGAAAGGTAACTTCAAGAAGAATGGCAAGCAAGTTGCCACTCCCATGAAGAAGCCCAAAGCTAGACCTAAGCCTAAAACTGAGTGCTTCTACTACAAAGGGAATGATCACTGGAAGCGGAACTACCCCAAATACTTGGCGGATAAGAAGGATGGCAAAGTGAACAAAAGTATATTTGATACACATGTTATTGATGTGTACTTTACTAGTGTTCATAGTAACCCCAGGGTATTTGATACCGGTTCAGTTACTAAGATTAGTAACTCGAAATAGGAGTTGCAAAATGAACAGAGACTAGTCAAGGGCAAGGTGACGATGTGTGTTGGAAATGATTCCAAGGTTGATAAGATCACCATTGCACACTCCTTTTATCTTCGAGATTAGTGTTAAACCTAAAATAAATGTTATTTGGTGTTTGCATTGAGCATGAATATGATTGGATCATATTTATTGCTACAGTTATTCATTTAAGTCAAAGAATAATTGTTGTTCTGTTTACATGAATAAAAGCTTCTATGGTCATACACTTAATATAAATGGTTTATTGAATCTCGATCGTAGTGACACACATATTCATAATATTGATGCCAAAAGATGCAAAGTTGATAATGATAGTGCAACATACTTGTGGCACTACCATTTAGGTCATATTGGTGTAAAGCGCATGAAGAAACTCCATGCGGATGGACTTTTGGAATCACTTGATTATGAATCATTTGATGCTTGCGAACCATGCCTCATGGGCAAGATGACTAAGACTCCGTTCTCCGGAACAATGGAGCGAGCCACTTACTTATTGGAAATAATACATACCGATGTATGCGGTCCGATGAGTGTTGAGGCTCATGGCGGGGATCGTTATTTTTTGACCTTCACAGATGATTTGAGCAGATATGAGTATATCTACTTAATGAAACACAAGTCTGACATGTTTGAAAAGTTCAAAGAATTTCAGAGTGAAGTGGAGAATCATCATAACAAGAAAATAAAGTTTCTATGATCTGATCGCGGAGATGAAATATTTGAATTACGAGTTTGGCCTTCAACTGAAACAATGTCGAATAGTTTCGCAACTCACGTCACCTAGAACACCACAGCGTAATGGTGTGTCCGAACGTCATAACCGTACTTTATTAGATATGGTGCGATCTATGATGTTTCTTACTGATTTACCACTCTAGTTTTGGGGTTATGCATTAGAGACAGTTGCATTCACATTAAATAGGGCACCGTCTAAAAATCTGTTGAGATGACACCGTATGAACTATGGTTTAGCAAGAAACCTAAGCTGTCATTTCTTAAAGTTTGGGGTTGCAATGCTTATGTGAAAAAAAAAGGTTTTAGCCTGATAAGCTCAAACCAAATCGGAGAAGTGTGTCTTCATAGGATACCCAAAAGAAATTGTTGGGTACACCTTCTATCACAGATCCGAAGGCAGGATCTTTGTTGCTTAAAATGGATCCTTTCTAGAGAAGGAGTTTCTCTCGAAAGAAGTGAGTGGGAGGAAAGAAGAACTTGATGAGGTAATTTTTCCTTCTCCCGAATTGGAAAGTAGCTCATCACAGAAATTAGTTCCAGTGATGCCTACACCAATTAGTGAGGAAGTTAATCATGATGATCATGAAACTTCGGATCAAGTTACTACCGAACCTCGTAGGTCAACCAGAGTACGTTCCGCACCAAAGTGGTACGGTAATCCTGTTCTGGAGGTCATGTTACTTGACCATGATGAACCTACAAACTATGAGGAAGCGATGATGAGCCCAGATTCCGCAAAATGGCTTGAGGCCATGAAATCTGAGATGGGATCCATGTATGAGAACAATGTATGGACTTTGATTGACTAGCCCGATGATCGGTGAGTCATTGAGAATAAATGGATATTCAAGAGGAAGACGAACGATGATAGTAGTGTTACTATCTACAAAGCTTGAATTGTCACAAAACGTTTTCGACAAGATCAAGGTGTTGACTACGATGAGATTTTATCACTCGTATCGATGCTTAAAAGTCTGTCTGAATCATGTTAGTAGCTGCCGCATTTTATGAAATCTGGCAAATGGATGTCAAAACTGCATTCCTTGATGGATTTCTTAAAGAAGAGTTGTATATGATGCAACCAGAAGGTTTTGTCAATCCTAAAGGTGCTAACAAAGTGAGTAAGCTCCAGCGATCCATCTATGGACTGGTGCAAGCATCTCAGAGTTGGAATATATGCTTTGATAAAGTGATTAAAGCATATGGTTTTATACAGACTTGCGGTGAAGCCTGTATTTACAAGAAAGTGAGTGGGAACACTACAATATTTCTAATAAGTATATGTGAATGACATATTGTTGATCGGAAATAATGTAGAATTTTCTGGAAAGCATAAAGGAGTGTTTGAAAGGAGTTTTTCAAAGAAAGAACTCAGTGAAGCTACTTACATATTGAGCATCAAGATCTATAGAGATAGATCAAGATGCTTGATATATTTTCAATGAGTGCATACCTTGACAAGATTTTGAAGTAGTTCAAAATAGAACAGTCAAAGAAGGAGTTCTTGCCTGTTTTGCAAGGTGTGAAGTTGAGTAAAGACTCAAAACCCAACCGCGGCAGAAAATAGAAAGAGAATGAAAAGTCATTCCCTATGCCTCAGTCATAGGTTCTATAAAATATGCTATGCTATGTGCCAGAACTATTGTGTACCTCACCATAAGATCGGCAAGAGGGTACAATAGTGATCCAGGAGTGGATCATTGGACAGCGGTCAAAAATATCCTTAGTGGGATAAGGAAATGTTTCTCGGTTATGGAGGTGACAAAGAGTTCGTCGCAAAGAGTTACATCGATGCAAGCTTTGACACCGATCTGGATGACTCTAAGTCTCGATCTAGATACATATTAAAAGTGGGAGCAGTTAGCTAGAGTAGCTCCGTGCAAAGCATTGTAGACATAGAAAATTTGCAAAATACATACGGCTCTGAATGTGGCAGACCCGTTGACTAAATTTCTCTCACAAGCAAAACATGATCACTCTTTGGGTGTTAATCACATAGCGATGTGAACTAGATTATAGACCCTAGTAAACCCTTTGGGTGTTAGTCACATCGAGATGTGAACTAATCACATAAAGATGTGAACTATTCGTGTTAAATCACGTGACGATGTGAACTAGATTATTGACTCTAGTGCAAGTGGGAGACTGAAGGAAATATGCCCTAGAGGCAATAATAAAGTTGTTATCTATATTTCCTTATATCATGATAAATGCTTATTATTCATGCTATAATTGTATTAATCGGAAACTTAGTACATGTGTGAATACATAAACAAACAGAGTGTCACTAGTATGCCTCTACTTGACTAGCTCATTAATCAAATATGGTTAAGTTTCGTAGCCATGGACAAAGAGTTGTCATTTGATAAGCGGGATCACATCATTAGAGAATGATGTGATCGACTTGACCCATCCATTAGCTTAGCACGGTGATTGTTACATTTTCATTGCTACTGCTTTCTTCATGACTTATACATGTTCCTCAGACTATGAGATTATGCAACTCCCGAATACCGGAGGAACACCTTGTGAGCTATCAAACGTCACAACGTAACTGGGTGATTATAAAGATGCTCTACAGGTGTCTCTGATGGTGTTTGTTGAGTTGGCATAAATCAAGATTAGGATTTGTCACTCCGAGTATCGGAGAGGTATCTCTAGGCCCTCTCAGTAGAGGCTAGGGGACTCGGGTCAGGGCGGGATGAGTGCTGCTATATGGTTTGAACCCTCTATCTGTAGATCATTCCTTTTAATGATTTCTAGCTTTTCGGAGGCACAAGTAGTTGATCACTTAGACGTACAAGATTCTGAAAGGATTGTTCTCTCTAGGCACATCTTAGGAAGGATTCCGTGTCCCTCCAACTCCATCCATTGGGCGGCGTCTTTTCATTCGAAGAAGCTGTCGAAGCGATAGCCATGTCTGATCCCCATATCTGTGAAAGAGCAAGGTCTTCCTAGTGGAGTCTAGAAAAAGAGCCGGGTATTCTAAGTGGAGTCTGGAATGAGACCTGTTGCCTCTGGCTTAACCATTAGCTGCTCTATCTGTTATTGGCATGGCATTCCTGAACCCATAGAAAAAGAAGGATTAGGAGATGTCCATCGAAATAGACTAGGAGGCCTCTCACTAGCGCTATATAAGCTGCCGGATTCCCTCTCACTTAAAGCCATTCCAACAATCTATTCGTCGTAAGCCCTTCTAGCAGCAATCCAAACATCCCTCCATCTGCATCTCCCTAACAGTCTCTGCACGTGGATCTCTTCTACTAGTGATTCAATTGGGGCCAATCCTGCCACATCCACTTCCTTCTATCAATTAGTGGAATCCCCAAAAGTGGAAGAAGTTCTTTGCACTAAATACCTTCTTTGCAAGCCGTGGTCCCACAACGAACCGAAATGGCCATCAGAAAGCAGATTCATTTTATGATAGAAAAAGAATCTGCTTTCTTCTGGCACATGTATTTCTAAAAGGACTCCATCTTTGGAAAAGCTCGTTTGCACCTTGCATCGAATTAAACCACTCCTTTCACCGCAGATAAAGACTTGGTGGGTGGGGATGAGACGCTAAGGTAGGGTTCAGTCTCGATGAAACTATCTTTAACACGAGCTTCTTCCTTGTGCGAAGTACCAACTTATTGGAATTCAGCATTGCATATTCACTACCGAGATCTCTTATAAGTTTTGGGACCAGAATGAATTCTTCTTAAAGACGCCGTAAAGGGTGCGGTTCAGCAACCAAGCATACAATGACCGAAACCAAAAGCTCCATCATTTCTGAGAACTTCTCTCTCGCATAGAGGAGATCTTGGCACTACTTTATGTGTTCAATCCAGGGAGCCGCCCTCTTCTTCATATCTTGCTTGATATTGGTTTCATAATGAAAAGAGGAAGGAGTGTCGAAGCGATGTCGCTTCTCTGCTCTTAGCTCTTTGCTCGAGATGATGTGATCTGATCGATCAGTCTAGAATCTGTAACCAATTGGCTAAGTCGCTAAGTCATTGCGGACACTTGCCATCCTCTCATATCGAAAGACGAACAACAACTTCCGGGGTAAAACGGAGGGCTAAAACCTGAGCCTCTTTTTCCATCCCAGGGGGTAGCGATTTCAAGAGTACTTGGTTTAAAACTTCCAGTTTATTCAAGTAGTTTCACTCGATGAAAAATGCATGCAAAATGCATTCTACTGTTGATTCTCTGTCAGGCATTACACCTCTGTCCCAAGCTGTTCGTGTTAAGGTGGCCGATGGCGCTGAGTTAACTTCCTTGTTTCTTCTGCTTGATTCGATCTTTGCAAGTATCTGCTGATACCGCTCCATCACATCAGCCAAGGAGCCCCACATTCCAGAGTGCAATGAAAGCAACTCAGAAGCCATTCTTATCTGTCTATGCCCCATATCTTGGATCCGGGTCTGCATATGAATAGTATTCGTATCACAGCCGAGCAAGAGGATTGACTTACTCATTTCAAGCGGAAGTGGGGATTGAACCCAGTAGATACCTAGCAGCTAAAAGAGGTCCAAAGCACCGGATATGGCTCAAATAGTCCTTATAGAAATGATCTACGAACTATAACCTTTCGATAAGAAAGATTAGTTACACAAGATATATTATTCTTTCTCACTTCCTCTAGAAACCAAAGGGAGAAGGAGTGGGAGTTGAAAGCGATAGAGATAAAGTACCAGCAGCTACAGTCGTAGGTGGAAGCCTTTCTTTCTTCTTGCACGTATTGAGCTTGGCGCTCCTTGAGATCTCGGAATAGCTCCGAACCAGCGACCTTGAGCGGGTCTCCTCAAAACCACCATAACTACCCGCTGCGAGCCATGGTCCTTGTATGCTAAGGTGGAGATTAATTAATTGCTGCCACAGCAGGCGCCTATCTATAGACAGATTGGGTTGATAAATATAAAAAATGTCAAGCTTTGCAAGGTCCCCTTCTTAGAACAACAGCAAGTCAGCACCAAGTCAAATTCTCCAAGTACGGTAATATACCATAAACAATCATCCTTTAGGAGCTATATTATCCCTCTAGGGGAGCTAGTATAGTTGGCCATAAGGTCACACCCCTTCTTCATTCCATTTTCTATTTTAGAACTTCGGGTTTCAAAGACTTTTCCCACAATAGAGGCTTTGTTCTTTTTGAGCAGAAAGAATGAATCTAGTATCGACGGAATGGTATCTATCTTCTTAATATTCGTTTTCCAGGGGAATGAGCCAACCCACACAAGAGTGCCTACTAGCTTGTCACGAACGCAGAGGAAAAGAAGTAAGATACCCCCGCCCCCGAGCCGGGACCCCTTCTTCTTATACCGCTAGTGGTCTTGGATGAAGAACCACAAGAGCAACCTGAGGTAGTCGAGGAGGAGCCCCAAGAGCAAGATGGAGGTTAAAATGAGACAGGTGGTAATACTTCTTTGGAATTGGCGCTTGCACTACGCAGAGAGACTAGGACTAATGCTAGAAAGCCTCCGGTCCGATATGGCTATGAGCATGACATTGCAAATTGAGTTTCAGACTCTTGTCTCACCCGCACACAAAGCATTCATTGCATCTCTACAATCAGTGTCTATTCCAAAGGATTGGAAGGCTGCAAAGCTGGATCCCCGGTGGAAAGAAAGACGCAATGAAGGAGGAGCTCGGTGCACTTCAGAAGAACAAGACGTGGGATCTTCTTCCACTCCCAGCAGGAAAAAGAGCAGTTGGATGCAAATGGGTGTTCACCGTAAAACAGACTCCAGAGGGTAAGGTGGATAGATAGAAGGCAAGGCTAATTGCAAAAGGTTATAGGAAGACGGGAGACAAACTATGATGAGACCAAAGCACTAGTGGCGAAGATGGACATGGTGAGAACCTTAATCTCATGCGCAGTCAACTTACTTTGGGTGGCCTTTACATCAGCTAGATGTGAAGAATGCTTTTCTTCATGGTGGTTATTTACAAGAAGAGATCCATATGGACATTCCTCCAGGTTTTGGAACAAATAGACTGATGGGAAGGTGTGTAGGCTCAAGAAATCTTTGTATGGCTTGAAACAGTCGCCACGGGCGTGGACAGGTTCAGGAGAGTTGTTTGTGGTATAGGCTACTCTCAGTGTAATGGAGATCATACAATACCGGCATAGACGAATCCATATCACCATTTTGGCGGTGTATGTGGATGATATTGTGATTACTGGAGACGATGTTGAAGAAATCAAATGTTTGAAGGCAAGACTGGGAGAAGCAATTGAGCTAAAGGATCTTGGACCTCTTCGATACTTCCTTCGGATTGAGATTGTTCGGTCGAAGAAGGGGGTAACATTAAGTATAGTGAACAGGTAGCTGATTGTTTTACTAAACGAGTAGGTCCTTGTGAGGGTTTAGCAATTTGTAACAAGATAGGCATGTTAGATATCTTTAGCCGGGGGAGTGTTGAGTATTGGGCTGGGCTGTATAGTGTGTGTTAGGCCCCATGGCCCATGTACCTTGTATGTATAGCAGCACATAGGAGCAATGGAAGAGATTGATGATCACTCATCAAATACCCATGAAACGAATCCAGACTCAGTGAGTGGTGAAGACCACTGACCCCAATAGGAATACGAAAGACCTAATTATTGAAGAGAATAGTATAATTAACAACTAAACCTAAAGGGATCCACTTGTCACAGAAGCAGTCTATAACTAATAGGAAGCGCCTATCTCTTACTTGATATCTGATTGATCTTGCAGAGCCGAATTGTTTGAACTTGATCGACCTTAAACGCTAGTTCAATTCCAGGATGACATCATATAATATACGTGAGGCTCAACCAATGATTTTGATTAGACACTTCTCCTTGTTGAATGGGAATGAAGGAAGAGTGTCGAACGACTAAAGCTAACAGCCAGCCCGGATACCTAAACTGAAGAGGATGTCCCACCATAGCAAGATATGATGCAGACCAATTAACTGGTAAGCCAACATTCCCCATTGCTTTTCTTTCAACTAACTAGAAAAAGAAGGGGGCTCTTACGTGACTAGGCTGAGGAAACCTCCACTACTGGCTGAACTGAAACACATCATCCCATCCATTCCATCAAGTAAGTACGGGTCCCCAATGACATATTGAAGAATGCCAACTTTCTCCTAACCGATCTGTCAGAAGAAATGCCTAGATACTCGGTATGAGGAGAGCTCGGTAAGCAGGCAAAGAGCAGGGTTTGGTAGGCTGAGCCTCTTCTGGGGCAGGAAATTGGTCTATACCCATAGTTGCTTTTATTTTTTCGTATGGCACTCTTAGGGTGATTTGCGAAATTGTTGTTTCTGACTGTAGCCTGTAAGAAAAGAAGTGTGTCTGCATCGATTGCATCAAGATTAATCTATGTTATTTTTCATACGCATTTCATTTCACTGGGTTGCGGTTGGCCTTAGCTTTAGTAGCAGGGTTGGCGCTTTCTTTTCAATGAGGGAATGGCTGGCGCTATCACCCATGGCACCTTCATCCTCAGCAAGAAGTGAGTAGTTGGCATTTCCGGTTTCCAAACAAATGGATACAAATTGACCTTGTGGATCCGATGATACCACGCCTGGGAGACTTTCAGAAGAATAAGAAGAAGAAGGCGGATTCAATTCTTCAAGTCAAAGTCAAGGGCTACTGGCAGTTTCCTATCAATAACGATCATTTGGATCTATAATCATTGAAAGAGGTCTCTATATTACAACAATTGAGAGTTGCCTCTTGCTATCACTACCTCGTACCAATCAAGGAGCTCTAAAGCTGCTGAGCTGGCCGGGCGGGATCACTAGCTTCCGGTAATATGTGCTTGTCACTTCACTCGAGCCTTGAGAGAATCTGCCAAAGCCTATATCTACAAAAACGAAAGAGAAAGAAATAAGCAAATCTGAATAAGTTGATAGGAGGGAGTGCGGTGTTCTGTTCAAGATTTCTCTCAAGCCTAAACCTTCAAAGCTAACTAGTAGGCTTTGGATCCATGGCTCTGACCTGGTGGAAGGTACTCTCCAGTAGCAAAAGTGAGTTCTACGAAAAATAGTGATTCTGCTTTCCTCCGCAATTTGTCCCATAGTAAGAAAAGGTAAGGTTGCATAAGATATGGGAACTCGTAACCGACTATCGAACACAACTAAGAGTTCACTACTGGTCAAGTACACCAATTCCACTCATGTTAAACTTACTGGAAAAAAAACTCTAGTAAAATGGTAAGATGAATCAGTCAAAGGCAATTCAATATCCAAATCATCATAATAAGAATAGGGCCTCGATCAGAGCATATACTACCAGATAGAGAGAGAGGCAGATGGAGGGGATTATGGTTCCAATTTGTTGGCAGGTGCTTTCGCTGTAAAAGCAAAGGAACTTTTCAAGAGTTTCGATGAATTGAAAACCGGTTCTGCTTCGCTCTTGCTTCGTGGTCTTGAGCAAGGAACTACTCAGATTTGCACCCTGATGTTCATTGGAAGGAAAAGCCAGAAAGCAAAGAGGTTTGGTTTACGTATGGTGGAAGGTTACATTTTCCAGTCGGAATGACGGAGCTCTAAATAAAAGGTATGAAATCCAATCCCTTATCTTTCTTAAGCGTAGAGATGAAAGCCAAGAATGAAGTCGTCTCATCTCGTATGGTAGCCTATTCTTTACCTCTCGTTCCAGGGTTGGATGCAACATTTCTATGTTATAGATAGGTGAGTTGAGCAATACTTGTTTTCGAGGATTTCCACAAGTCCGTCTGAGTTGAGGGGCTAGAGCTTGAATCCGGTCGGTTGTCCAACAGTGCCGTAGTTGAATAAGCATTTCCTTTATTTACTTCTAGAAGGACTCTAAGTGAGACCAGAGAGAGAAGAGTTTTCCCGCAAACCATAGTGACTAGCTAGTCTCAAAACAAAAGAGTTCTTTTTACAGTAGCGGGGTTGGGAAAGTAAGGAAAGTCAAGCCCGATGATTCTGTGGGAAGGGACGGATTTCGAATTCCTTTTTCCTTCCTTTTTACGCCACATCCTCCCAATCCTTGAAGATATGAAGCAATATTTTATTAAGACTAAGTGAAGGTTGGTATGGCCCAATCCCATCATTTAAATGAG
>NC_053022.1:409899174-409949174 GCF_003073215.2 Triticum urartu | reverse complement strand
ATCGGGTGTGATAGGCTCTACGTTCAAATACAACGGGTGCAAAACAGTTGCACACGCGGAATACTCAGGTTAAACTTGACGAGCCTAGCATATAACAGATATGGCCTCGGAACACGGAGACCGAAAGGTTGAGCGTGAATCATATAGTAGATATGATCAACATAGTGATGTTCACCATTGAAACTACTCCATCTCACGTGATGATCGGACATGGTTTAGTTGATTTGGATCACGTGATCACTTAGAGGATTAGAGAGATGTCTATCTAAGTGGGAGTTCTTAAGTAATATGATTAATTGAACTCTAATTTATCATGAACTTAGTCCTGGTAGTATTAGCATATCTATGTTGTAGATCAATAGCTCGTGTTTAGCTCCCCTGTTTTATTTTTGATATGTTCCTAGAGAAAACTAAGTTGAAAGATGTTAGTACAATGATGCGGATTGGATCCGTGATCTGAGGTTTATCCTCATTGCTGCACAGAAGAATTATGTCTTTGATGCACCGCTAGGTGACAAACCTATTGCAGGAGCAGATGCAGATGTTATGAACATTTGGCTAGCTCAATATGATGACTACTTGATAGTTTACTGCACCATGCTTAAACGGCTTAGAATCGGGACTTCAAAGACGTTTTGAACGTCATGGACCATATGAGATGTTCCAGGAGTTGAAGTTAATATTTCAAGCAAATACCCGAGTTGAGAGATATGAAGTCTCCAACAAGTTCTATAGCTAAAAGATGGAGGGGAATAGCTCAAGCAGTGAGCATGTGCTCAGATTGTCTGGTACTACAATCGCTTGAATCAAGTGGGAGTTAATCTTCCAGATAAAATTGTGATTGACAGAATTCTCTAGTCACCATCACCAAGTTAGTAGAACTTCGTGATGAACTATGGTATGCAAGGGATAACGGAAATGATTCCCAAGCTCTTCGTAATGTTGAAATCGACGAAGGTAGAAATCAAGAAAAATATCAAGTGTTGATGGTAGACAAGACCACTAGTTTCAAGAAAAGGGCAAAGGGAAGAAGGGGAACTTCAAGAAGAACGGCAAGCAAGTTGCTGCTCAAGTGAAGAAGCCAAAGTCTGGTCCTAAGCCTAAGACTAAGTGCTTCTACTGCAAAGGGACTGGTCACTGGAAGCGGAACTGCCCCAAGTATTTGGCGAATAAGAAGGATGGCAAAGTGAACAAAGGTATATTTGATATACAAATTATTGATGTGTATTTTACTAGTGTTCGTAGCAACCCCTCGGTATTTGATACTGGTTCAGTTGCTAAGAGTAGTAACTCGAAACGGGAGTTGCAGAATGAACATAGACTAGTTAAGGGTGAAGTGATGATGTATGTTGGAAGTGGTTCCAAGATTGATATGATCATCATCGCACACTCCCTATACTTTTGGGATTAGTGTTGAACCTAAATAAGTGTTATTTGGTGTTTGCATTGAGCATGAATATGATTTAATCATGTTTATTGCAATACAGTTATTCATTTAAGTAAGAGAATAAATTGTTGTTCTGTTTACATGAATAAAACCTTATATGGTTACACGCCCAATGAAAATGGTTTGTTGGATCTCGATCGTAGTGATACACATATTCATAATATTGAAACCAAAAGATGCAAAGTTAATAATGATGGTGCAATTTATTTGTGGCACTACCGTTTAGGTCATATTGGTGTAAAGCGCATGAAGAAAATCCATGTTGATGGGCTTTTGGAATTACTTGATTATGAATCAGTTGATGCTGGCGAACCATGCCTCATGGGCAAGATGACTAAGACTCCGTTCTCCGAAACAATGGAGCGAGCAACAGATTTGTTGGAAATCATACATACTGATGTATGTGGTCCGATGAATATTGAGGCTCGTGGCAGGTATCATTATTTTCTGATCTTCACAGATGATTTGAGAAGATATGAGTATATCTACTTGATGAAACACAAGTCTGAAATATTTGAAAAGTTCAAAGAATTTCAGAGTGATGTGGAGAATCATCGTAACAAAAATAAAAGTTCCTACGATATGATCGCAAAAGTAAAATATTTGAGTTACGAGTTTGGCCTTCAGTTAAAACAATGTGAAATAGTTTCACTACTCACGCCACCTGGAACACCACAGTGTAATGGTGTGTCCGAACGTCATAACCGTACTTTATTAGATATAGTGCGATCTATGATGTCTCTTACCGATCTACCACTGTCGTTTTGGGGTTATGCATTAGAGACAGCTACATTCACGTTAAAAAGGGCACCATCTAAAACTATTGAGACGACACCATATGAACTGTGGGTTGGCGAGAAACCTAAGCTGTCGTTTCTTAAAGTTTGGGACTGCAATGCTTATGTGAAAAAGTTTCAACATGATAAGCTCGAACCCAAATCGGAGAAGTAAATCTTCATAGGATACCCAAAAGAAAATGTTGGGTACACCTTCTATCACAGATCCGAAGGCAAGTTATTCATTGCTGAGAATGGATCCTTTCTAGAGAAGGAGTTTCTCTCGAAAGAAGTGAGTGGGAGGAAAGTAGAACTTGATGAAGTAACTGTACCTGCTCCCTTATTGGAAAGTAGTTCATCACAGAAATCTGTTCCTGTGACTACTACACCGATTAGTGAGGAAGCTAATGATGATGATCATGTAACTTCAGATCAAGTTACTACCGAACCTTGTAGGTAAACCAGAGTGAGATCCGCACCAGAGTGGTACGGTAATCCTGTTCTGGAGGTCATGTTACTTGACCATGACGAGCCTACGAACTATGAGGAAGCGATGATGAGCCCAGATTTCACGAAATGGCTTGAGGCCATGAAATCTGAGATGAGATCCATGTATGAGAACAAAGTATGGACTTTGATTGACTTGCCCAATGATCGGTGAGTCATTGAGATTAAACGGATCTTCAAGAGGAAGACGGACGCTGATAGTAGTGTTACTATCTACAAATCTAGAATTGTCGCAAACAGTTTTTCAACAAGTTCAAGGTGTTGACTACGGTGAGTGTTTATCACTCGTATTTATGCTTAAGTCTGTCCGAATCATGTTAGCAATTGCCGCATTTTATGAAATCTGGCCAATGGATAAACAAAACTGCATTCCTTAATGGATTTATTAAAGAAGAGTTGTATATGATGCAACCGGAAGGTTTTGTCAATCCTAAAGGTACTAACAAAATATGCAAGCTCCAGCGATCCATCTATGAACTGGTGCAAGCATCTCGGAGTTGGAATATACGCTTTGATAAGTTGATCAAAGCATATAGTTTTATACAGACTTGCGGTGAAACCTGTATTTACAAGGAAGTGAGTGGGAGCACTACAACATTTCTGATAAGTATATGTGAAAGACATATTGTTGATCAAAGATAATGTAGAATTATTCTGCAAAGCATAAAGGAATATTTGAAAGGATTTTTTCAAAGAAAGACCTCGATGAAGCTGCTTACATATTGAGCATCAAGATCTATAGAGATAGATTAAGATGCTTGATAGGTTTTTCAATGAGTACATACCTTGACAAGATTTTGAAATAGTTCAAAATGGAATAGTCAAAGAAGAAGTTCTTGCCTGTGTTACAAGGTGTGAAGTTGAGTAAGACTCAAAACCCGACCACGATAGAAGATAGAGAGAGAATGAAAGTCATTCCCTATGCCTTAGCCATAGGTTCTATAAAGTATGCCATGCAGTGTACCAGACCTATTGTATACCCTGCCCTGAGTTTGGCAAGGGAGTACAATAGTGATCTAGGAGTAGATCACTAGACATTGGTCAAAATTATCCTTAGTGGAATAAGGATATGTTTCTCGATTATGGAGGTGACAAAAGGTTCGTCGTAAAGGGTTACGTCAATGCAAGTTTTGACACTGATCCAGATGACTCTAAGTCTCAATCTGGATACATATTGAAAGTGGGAGCAATTAGCTAGAATAGCTCCATGCAGAGCATTGTTGACATAGAAATTTGCAAAATACTTACGGATCTGAATGTGGCAGACCCGTTGACTAAACTTCTCTCACAAGCAAAACATGATCACACCTCAGTACTCTTTGGGTGTTAATCCACATAGCGATGTGAACTAGATTATTGACTTTGGTAAACCCTTTGGGTGTTGGTCACATGTCGATGTGAACTATGGGTGTTAATCACATGGTGATGTGAACTATTGATGTTAAATCACATGGCGATGTGAACTAGATTATTGACTCTAGTGCAAGTGGGAGACTGAAGGAAATATGCCCTAGAGGCAATAATAAAGTTATTATTTATTTCCTTATATCATGATAAATGTTTATTATTCATGCTAGAATTGTATTAACCGGAATCATAATACATGTGTGAATACATAGACAAACAGAGTGTCACTAGTATGCCTCTACTTGACTAGCTCGTTGATCAAAGATGGTTATGTTTCCTAACCATAGACATGAGTTGTCATTTGATTAACGGGATCACATCATTAGGAGAATGATGTGATTGACTTGACCCATTCCGTTAGCATAGCACTTGATCGTTTAGTTTGTTGCTATTGCTTTCTTCATGACTTATACATGTTCCTATGACTATGAGATTATGCAACTCCCGTTTACCGGAGGAACACTTTGTGTGCCACCAAATGTCACAACATAACTGGGTGATTATAAAGGTGCTCTACAGGTGTCTCCGAAGGTACTTGTTGGGTTGGCGTATTTCGAGATTAGGATTTGTCACTCCGATTGTCGGAGAGGTATCTCTGGGCCCTCTCGGTAATGCACATCACTTAAGCCTTGCAAGCTTTGCAACTAATGAGTTAGTTGCAGGATGATGTATTACAGAACAAGTAAAGAGACTTGCCGGTAACGAGATTGAACTAGGTATTGAGATACCGACGATCGAATCTCGGGCAAGTAACATACCGATGACAAAGGGAACAACGTATGTTGTTATGCGGTCTGACCGATAAAGATCTTCGTAGAATATGTGGGAGCCAATATGAGCATCCAGGTTCCGCTATTGGTTATTGACCGGGCACGTGTCTCGGTCATGTCTACATTGTTCTTGAACCCGTAGGGTCCGCACGCTTAAGGTTTCGATGACAGTTATATTATGAGTTTATGAGTTTTGATGTACCGAAGGAGTTCGGAGTCCCGGATGAGATCGGGGACATGACGAGGAGTCTCGAAATGGTCGAGACGTAAAGATCGATATATTGGACGACTATATTCGGACATTGGAAAGGTTCCGAGTGATTCGGGTATTTTTCGGAGTACCGGAGAGTTACAGGAATACGTATTGGGCCTTATTGGGCCATACGGGAAAGAAGAAAAAGGGCCTCAAGGGTGGCCGCACCCCTCCCCTTGGTCTGGTCCGAATTGGACTAGGGAAGGGGGGCGCCCCCTTCCTTCCTTCTCCTTTTCCCTTCCTCTTTTCCTATTCCATATGGGAGGTGGAATCCTACTAGGACTAGGGAGTCCTAGTAGGACTCCACACTTGGCGCGCCCCCTCCTAGGGCCGGCCTCCTCCTCCCTTGCTCCTTTATATACGGGTGCAGGGGGGCACCCCAAAGACACAACAATTATCATTGATCTCTTAGCCGTGTGCGGTGCCCCCTTCCACCATAATCCTCGATAATATTGTAGCGGTGCTTAGGCGAAGCCCTGCGACGGTAGAACATCAAGATCGTCACCACGCCGTCGTGCTGACGGAACTCTTCCCCGACATTCTGCTGGATCGGAGTCCGGGGATCATCATCGAGCTGAACATGTGCTAGAACTCAGAGGTGTCGTAGTTTCGGTGCTTGATCGGTCGGGCCGTGAAGACGTACGACTACATCAACCGCGTTGTGCTAACGCTTCCGCTTTCGGTCTATGAGGGTACGTAGACAACACTCTCCCCTCTCGTTGCTATGCATCACCATGATCTTGCATGTGCGTAGGAATTTTTTTGAAATTAATACGTTCCCCAACACCATGAGCGATAGCGAAGCCTTCAACCTTTTTTTTGAAAGCCCCACAACTAGCTATCTTATAGCAGATAAGGCAAGCCTACTCAACTAATCTCATGTAAACGCAGTTCACTAAAATCCAAATAGAAAAAGACAACTACTTATTAAACATGTATTTGAGTGCTCCGTCATTGTTCGGATCTTGACCGAGTCCGAGCTTCCCAAGCTCTATGCTGTTTGGGAACTCAGCAAGGGTCTTACCACCTTCTTGATTGACTATATTTGAGTCTTTGGGGTAATTTAGGATTATATTCCGCGCCGAAGATTTGTGCTTGTGGGCTAGGGTGAATATAGCAGACCAGTGGCTCTGGTAATTGACAATCGTTCGGACTTGGTAAAGGTTGTCGCAGCACCTGTAGTAGGATAGAGGACTTATTGCGATGCCCGTGGACCAATTTACTATGTCTCTGTCGCTGACGTTGGTCAAAGAGGCCACGTGGATTGGCTTGGGTCTTCTTCGGCTAATGAGACCTCGATCCCGAAGCCTTCGGAGTATCTTTTTGATAGGCGCCTCTATCTGTATGGGGAATTCGCTGCTGAAAGATCCCGCCCAGTGTCCCCTTCCTTCCCCCGCCGCCTTCCGACCAAAGGGAGTATACAATTTCTTCTTCAGGACACTCATGCCCGATCGTGAGACTGCCTGTTGAACGCCTGATGGCACCTTGCTCTGACCTGAGCTATGCAACAACGAGATCCCCCTCGATCTTTGCCGGATGTGCTTGACGGTCCCCCATAATAAGCTAACTTGGGGACTTTTTAGTCCATCTTTTCCAAGAGTCTCCGCTAGTTGAACCGCGTCCAGTAGACGACCTCTTCCGCTCATCCCCTTCGTCAGCTCTTTGATAGGGATACTATAACCTAGGTCCCTAAACTTGGAATGGATGGCGGAGCGTAGGTGGCAGGCAGTTATATGGATACGGTGCTTTACCCGTAGACGCTTCTCCAGCTCTCGCAAGAATTGTATGGGAGTCGTCCTCGGGGGGACTTCCCGAATGACCGTACCGGGGAATTCTACCGTACTCCGTGCAGCTATGGTTGTTGATCCTGCGGAGCCTACCCAAAGGTTCAGACCGGATTGTAGGAAGTGGGTGATACGTTTTTGTATTTCTATGAGAAGAAATACGGCACCCACGATTCCCAGTAGTAAGTCGTCGGCATATCGCGCGTAACAAATCCTTATTAATAAGGAATGGCTTTTAAAGGGGGCCAGCTTACGGGCCAGGCCTCTCTCTGACCTGATAACTAGTATCGCCTCCCCGCCCAGCTCTATCAGCAGGCCCCTTCTTTTGCAATACTTAAGAAGGTCTCTCATGGCCAAATTCTTATTAAAGCCTTCTCTACCATTGAATTCGACCTTCGGGGTCAACCCAGTGGCTTCTATGAGGAAGGCGGCGCAAAGGAGGCTCGAGGGCTTGTTAAGGAAGGCGGCTAGGGCCGCTGAAGGGGGGAAAACGAAAGGCGTTTTCTGGTCTCCCCTTCGCCTGGGGGTGCTTGTGGGGGGGTGCCACGATGAAACAAGGGAATGAAAGGTCGCTTTGGGTTGGATGCTCTTTACCCTCCCCACTATGAGGGCTCTGTTGTCTTGGGGAGCGTTGAAGCTTGCTTCTTTTCCATACTTTTCTAGGTCATCAATACGACGACCTATTCTTAATAGAACCGATCTTATTTTCACTACAAGAGGAATTTCATGCTTCTGCCGGATCCTCCCTATCTCCTGATCGAGCTTCTGTAGGTAGATATTGCCTGGTAGGGCCGATAGTAGTACACTGTTTGGGATGGAGTCAGGGCCCCTCTCACCCCCTACGAGTCGTCCGGTGGAAAACTTTTTCTGAGTGGGGTAAAAGAACTTGGAATCGTCCATCTCTTCCTTCAAGATTGAGATGAATCAATGTCGGTCGATGGTGTGAAAACACTTCCTGATGTCGAATTCCAAAAACTAGCGAGAGGTTCCCCACTCTTCTTTGATCTGTCTGAGGGCCGAGTGGCAGCCTCGACCCGAGCGAAAGTGCGATGTGTCTGGAAACTTGGGATCATAAATGGATTCGGGTACCATTCTGATTGCCTCTTTCATGATCTTTTCTATGGGTAGAACTACTGTGAGCGGTCTAAACTTCGACCCTTCTTTCTTTCTTCATTTAAAAAAGGGGGAGCAAAGCCTGTTTTTTGCTCCCTCAATTGATAGATCAGGGCCCCTCCTGCCGGCCCGAATGAAAGGCTCTTTAAGGAAGTAGTCCCATCACTCTCGGGCCCGGCACCAACCAAGAGGAGGCGGGGCTCTCTCCAATCATTTCGAAGAGTCGAGATCTCGTAAAGGAAAAATTAGCTAGCTCGGTAGGTTTGGACCCGGGTGAATCAGTTCAGTGAAGGAAGGGAGCCTAAACTTAAGGCTTTTCCAAGCCTTGCCGATAGGCACCTCATGGATCGCTCAGTTCGCTTGCGGAGTTCTTAGATCAGTAGATCTAGATAGAGTCTCGCTCATAAAGGAAGAGTAGCGCGCTAGCGCGGCTCGCTTCGCTTTTCGACGCGGAGCTCGCTGCTGTCTTTTTAGCTTCAAAACTACAGGGCGTGCGTTAGCACTACGGCTTTTCAGCCTCCCTTTGCTGGTTCCGAACTATCACTGATCCCAGAGATCAACCTTCAAACCTTTTTCTTTGAATCTCAGGAAGGCTTTCTCGGGGAGAAAGCTGGTTGGGGAACTGCTAAACGACCTAAAAGAAAAAGAGGAGACTGACTCTGACCTTTCAAAGCCCTATCTCATCTGGTTGATAGTAGAAGGTACGTACGATGATACCATGGACATAAACGAGGTCGAGCATATCTTTAATGATTTCAAACTAAAGCGTACCTAAAGCCTGCCCTGGATATGAAAAAGGGATTTGAGCCAGAAGAAGATGAGGATCTATCACCAGATGAGGAAATGGAAACAACTAAGTATTAGTTAGGTTTAGGTTCAGGAAATGGAAATGGTAACAGCGGCCCAAAAATGGTAAGGTTTTCTTTTCAAAGAAAAAGGAACGCAAAAGTTTTGCGAAATCCTTATCTTTCGGCTTTTTAAAGAAGATAGGCCATTACAAAAACAAGGTATAACAGTCGACTTTCCTATCAGGATTTTACAACCTGAATACCAAGGGACCACTATTAGAAGAGAGCATAATAAGTAAATGTCGACGCCATCTTTGACTTTTTGGATGGTCGGCGGCGCCATAAACTTGATAACCAGCACCAAGGAGTCAAGAAATTCAACTAAATAGAATCCTAAAACAATCTTATTCGAGCACACACGGGACCCACAGCAATGAAATTCACACAAGCGGAAATCATCCAAGCAGAGAATGGAGAAGGGAAATATACTTGAAATTGTTTTTTTCCAAATGAGAAAGCCTTTGGCAAACTCCTTGCAAATCTGTTTTTGCCGGGCACAATAGACATATCTGCTCAGTCACAACATAAGGAACCCCAATGTTCCTCAAAGCCTACCCGGCCTGACAGCTTTAGTTGAATGATTTGATCCCGAAGCAAGCTTTCTACTTAAATTGCTATGACTGGCCAACTAATGATAGGACTACCTATCTTGATGCTTTGAATCTGTATTCAGAGCTTTTTTCCAACTACCGGGACTACTAATTTCAAGTACAAAGCTCTCCTATGAATATGCTACTGCTCTTACTTTCTACCTGAATCCGAGCATTGAAGCAAGCTCTTTATCGCGCCATAACCGAGTCTCTCCTTGCAGCTCTGACCAATCCACCCGTCATTGCAAATAACTGCTCCTTACTCTTTGATTGTATGTCCATTTTTGCTTGATGTCTGGCTCACCGGATCTGGTACATGAAAAAGCCATTCCTTTTCGCTTTCCTTCAACCACTCAGTATACTTTTTTACTGGAAGAGTCAAGCGAAAGCAATTAGTTTAGAAGGAAGAGGAAGACCTAGGGGGCTTACGTCCTCATTTCACTCTTTTTGCTCCTGCGAGACACGACTCAACTACTTTTTACAATTGACAGGGTAGCCCGGAGGTCAGATGAAGGGTCTTCCCCATAAAGATAGATTAGTACTTGGAAGGTTCAGATGAAGGAAGGGCTGAAACAAGGCAAAAACTATTCAATGGGGTAAATAAATATGAGCAATCCGTGAGAATAGCAAACCCCTATCTCTTAAAAAGAAGAAGATAGATAGGTCCACGAGTTGAGACAGAGAAGTTCTAACTAATCAAGTAGGAGTTTACCCACGAGAGTCAGAGGCTGCATCATCAAAGGGGTATAGAAATAATTCAGAAGCACTATGGCCTGAAGCGAAGGGCAGGAACGAACGGGAGAGTCAGAGGCTGCATCATCGAAGGGGTATAGAAATAATTCAGAAGCACTATGGCCTGAAGCGAAGGGCGGGAACGAACGGAATCAATGTGTTCCAATTTATTCAGAGTAAGGACAACAGCTGAGAAGGGACAAAAAAATAGCATAGACAAAAGGTAGGACCAGATCATGCGAAGAGCTCTTCGCCCTATTGATTAGGAATCTCGATCAGAAACCACCAGGCCATGTCTCCCGATAAAAGATGATCCCCACAATGGATGTCAGGCCTTGGCTTTATAAAATCTGATTGGATCCGCACTAGAGGATAAGAATACAGATAAGAATACAGATAGGCTGACTAAGAAGATCTTCAAATTGTCTTACCTGAAAAGATGAGTTATTCAAAGGAATACCTGAAGAATAGAATAGAATAGAATAAACACATGGCACAGCTGGGTGCTAGAATATTAGTTGATAGAAGTTCTAGTCACTTAAAAAAATAACCACTGCTTAACTTAATTAGATCGTAGAAGATAAGCAAGCGGGTTCGGGCAGTTAGTCCTATTTGAAGGTAAGAAGTTCGGGTAGTAAGGGCTAGGTTTATATAGGGGCTATATTTTTGAGAAACATATGGTCTTGCTCATTTCTCATCAAGGAATGGAGATTGGGTTGGTGTTTGGAAGGGGGATTCATTAAACTGACCTTGGCCAGCAAGCAGAAAAAGGACTGACGTCTTGGGGCGCGCTAGCGCGCGTACTCTTCTTCTGCGAGACTCCATCCAAATCCACCACTTACTTGTTGGTTGGTGTTCCATTCTGTTATCTTAGACTATGCTGCCTTCTTCAATTCCATTCTTCGTCTCCCTAGTCGAAGTCTTCTTGCTGGCCCAACCCAACATGCATTTTAGAGTGCCGTGCCAGGGCGATAGGCGCTCCGCCAGTCACGCATGTTCGCCAGAGCCTTTCTTGGCTATGTAAATATAGGGCCGGAATAAGTGGAAGATCCTCAACAAAATGGATTAAGGTGGGCTTCGGATTTTTCATAATTTTTTTCTATCTTTTCATTAAGTTCTTGTTTGATCTGCCGCTATTATCACAATATCCCTCCTTTTAGGGTTAATGCTATCAATGGTGAATCGATCATTCGCTATCCTACGGAACGAGTAAAGAGACTTGCCGGTAACGAGATTGAACTAGGTATTGAGATACTGACGATCGAATCTCGGGCAAGTAACATACCGATGACAAAGGGAACAACGTATATCATTATGCGGTTTGACCGATAAAGATCTTCGTAGAATATGTAGGAACCAATATGAGCATCCAGGTTCCGCTATTGGTTATTGACTGGAGATGAGCCTCGGTCATGTCTACATAGTTCTCGAACCCGTAGGGTCCGCATGCTTAATGTTCTGTGATGATTTGTATTATGAGTTATGTGATTTGATGACCGAAGTTTGTTCGGAGTCCTGGATGAGATCGGGGACATGACGAGGAGTCTCGAAATGGTCGAGACATAAAGATCGATATATTGGAAGGCTATATTCGGACATCGAAGTTCCGAGTGATTCGGGTATTTTTCTGAGTACCGGAGAGTTACAGGAATTCGTATTGGGCCTTAATGGGTCATACGGGAAAGGAGAGAAAGGCCTCAAGGGTGGCCGCGCCCCTTCCCCATGGACTGGTCCGAATTGGACTAGGGAAAGGGGGCGCTCCCTTCCTTCCTTCTCCTTCTCACTTCCCTTTTTCCTATTCCATGTGGGAGGTGGAATCCTACTAGAACTAGGGAGTCCTAGTAGGACTCCACACTTTGGGCGCGCCCTATGAGGGCCGGCCTCCTCCTCCCTCCATCATTTATATACGTGGCCAGGGGGCACCTCATAGACACACAAGTTGATTGTTTCCAGCCGTGTGCGGTGCCCCCCTCCACCACAATCCACCTTAGTCATATCGTAGCGGTGCTTAGGCGAAACCCTGTTCCGGTAGCATCATCATCACCGTCATCACGCCATCGTGCTGACGAAGCTCTTCGTCGACACTCTGCTGGATAGTGAGTTCGTGGGACGTCACCGAGCTGAACGTGTGCAGATCGCGGAGGTGTCGTACTTTCGGTACTAGGATCGGTCGATCGTGAAGACGTATGACTACATCAACCGCGTTGTCATAACGCTTCCGCTTACGGTCTACGAGAGTACATGGACAACACTCTTCCCCTCTCGTTGCTATGCATCACCATGATAGATCTTGCATGTGCATAGGAATTTTTTTTTGAAATTACTGCGTTCCCCAACAGATATGGGTGTAGTACACAGTACAGGTATCTACCACGAGATCGTAGCAATGAATATGAGATGTTCTATTGACTAGCCTGGCCTCGGTTTATATAACACACCAAAGGCCTGGGGTTTAGAGGAGTCCTTGTCTTGGGTGCCAAGTCTTGTGGAATCCTCCTTGTATGCGGCATGGGCTGCCCGAAGTGGCCCATAAGTGAACCGCCATGGGGGTCCTCGGCCCGATCCAGCTGGTCGGGAGACGACGTGGTGAGTACCCCCTAGTCCAGGACACCGTCAGCCGTCCACTAGCCGACGGCAAAGAAAGTGGCCGTTAGGTGCTTCTGTTAGTGGGCCACCGTCCCTCTTTGCTGTCTGCTAGCAGATGACAAAGTTACTATGCCGACTGCTAGCAGACGGCAAAGAGCTAGCTGACGGCAAACATTATCTTTGTCGTCAGCTCTTTTTTGCCGTCAGTTTTCTGTAAGCCGATGGCAAAGACCTTCTTTACTGTCAGCTAGCAGACGACAAAGAGCTGGCTGACGACAAAAATCCTGACTCCAGTAGTGTACTCCTACTTTATGGTGGATTGCCTCACGCGGAAGATGAGTATGAACTAGTACAAGGGTGAGTTGCCTCGTCAGGGCTCAGGATTCGATCCCTCTCTATAGAGATGTTCGCCCCTCGGGAGGCGGCTGCGGGAGGCCACTCCTCAGGAGGCCCTGATGTAGTTTGCCTCGCGAGGCGGGGGCCTTCTCGAGGGGCTTGACCGCCGCGTTGTACTCACGGGGCTCGCTCTCAAGAACATAATATCTTCTTTTACTGTGATAATCAAAGAGAGTAGGCGCATGCTAAGTAACATGCACAATGGGATTTTTATTGAACCTCAAGTTGTAAGTATAATTAGTGGTTGTGCCCTTAAGGAACTTATGGCGCTTCATGGCCTCAAAGTCTAAGGGTGTGTTTAGTTTCAATCATCAAGTGGAATGGCATGGGTCCGACCCGTACCTGGGCCTCGTTCCGGCGTTCGGTACATCGCTGGAACGGAATCAACCGGATCCCACCGAACGAATATTATATGTATATGCGGAACCAAGCCATACCTCCAAATCGACCGGACCACAAGGAACGAACGGAACCTGCGTCTCTTCCCCCTCCCCGACTCGCACGCGCCCTCCAAATCTCAGCGCCGCCACACTCCCCCGACCCAGCGCCGGCTGTCCCTCACCTCCCCGTCGCCTCCCCTCCCGCTCGTCTTTCTTCCTCATAGTCGGCCATCCCGTGGCGCACACATCCAGGCAAAGAACGAGGAGCGGCCGTCCTGTCATGGACACATCTGAGCGACCGTAGCTGCTTGCTGCGGGCAGCGGCTAAGGAGGAGTGGAGCAACGGCTCGTGGCTGGCCGGCGGCGGCCTCCCGGCCTCACCTGCTGTCGGCGGCTCCTCCTTCCTTTGCCTCTTCACAATCTATTATTTCTGAAGGCGCTCGAAGTGCAGCCTCGTGAACTCGGCCGTCATGGTGCAGACCATCACTATCGACAGATAGTTGTTTCTAGCAGTGGTGCCTGAACTGATCTTTTGTTGGTGTGTGTGTGTGGTGCGTCATATGATCTTTTCTGCTCTCTAATTATGATAGATTCTCGTTCTTTGATCTTGTGTACCTGTATTGCAGCGTCTATATGTACCTCTTAATGATATAATAAGTGTTCACTAGCATTCATTAGTTTTCTATCAAAATCTGATTCAGTGTGAATCTATCTAATCAAGTGAGATGAACAATTCCACTCCATTCTATCTCTCGAACCAAACACCAACATGTAACCGTTTCATTCTTTAAAATTGCTCCTACCAAACACAAGGACATAACCGACCCGTGCTAGTGGAATGGAACCATGACATTCCGTTCCACTTCGTTCTCAAACCAAACACACCCTAAGTACTGAGTAGGTAGAATGGGATCATTAGGCCAAGGTGAAACACCCAGCTCCTTAGCTACACGGGAGGCATACATCCTACCATAAAAGTGATCACTAACAACGTTGTGTTGCAATCTTCATGCACCGATCTCTCCAAAATAATAAAATTTAATTTCTGTCAAAGCAGTGTGTATGAGGCTCAAGTTAGGGGCACACAGTGTGCTGCAATCTTGCTTGCCCATGATGCATTTGCCATTAAATAGTGCAAAGTAATGAATTTATGGAAAATGAATACTTTTTATTCTACCTTGTGCCACTCCTCTATCCTCACCATAACAAAGACTAGTAAAAAATGACTCATACTCAGATTTCAGTGGTTCCTCTAGCGAACCCCAATATGAAATCTTACATGCAGCACAAAACACTTCTAGAGGAATGGTATAAGAATTTAAAACTATATAGAGACTAGCCAACTCGCATCTAGGAGGCTCCCCCGATTGGGTCTTTACTGACCGTTCGATCTGCCTTTCTGGTGTGTTAGAGCCGTTCGATCTGCCTTTCTGGTGTGTTAGAGCCGTTCGATCTTCACAGCAGTCAAACCTGATTTTCATCTACTGTTAGTTCTGGTTGGCCAATGACAAGTGGGCTCGTCTCGTGCTCTGGTTGGCTGGGTCAGTCGTGGCCGCGTGCAGACGGTTTTGACCAATCCGCTCCACGCTTCCGCAGCCAATCCGCCTCGTCCCACTCCCGCACCAGCCGTCACACAAACCCTAGCCCTGTTTTCCCTCGATCCCCACAGCCTCCCGCTCCCCTCCTCCACCCCACTCCTCGCCTCACCACGGCCTCCGCCCTGGAGCCCCGTCGCCGCCTCTCCTCCACCCCCTCCTCGCGTCGCCACGGCCTCCGCCTGCTATTCCTCCTCCACCACACTAGCCCCTCTACGTCGTCTTACTTCTCTTCGTTGTCAATGCGGCCGCATCGACCGCTGGTTCCAGATCGAGCGCGGGTTAGGCGAGCCCGGTGGTGGGGTGAAGGGGCAGGGGAAGAGGAGGTGGGCGACTAGGTGAAGGAGTAGGTCGGCCCTCCTGGAGGCGGCGCCGCCGCCCAGCCAGGGAGGAGGCCAGGCTCGCCTCTGTTTTGCCGTGAGCGGCGGCAGCGCCTATGCCTCCACCGCACCTTCTTTTCCATGCCTCTTCCTTGGCATGACAGGCAGATTTTGCGGAGACTCCATGGTGAGCTTCCCCTTCGCTCCTGATCTCTTTTTCTACACACACATCTATGCATTTGTGATGTCTCTCTCTGCACACACATATCTACAAGATTTGTGTAGCCTAAATGCCTCTGTACCATGTAAGCAGGCCCAACCTAATGCACACCATCTGTCTGATGAATGGCTAAATGGTTTTTGTTGTTGTTGCCATATAGACCATTTACTGGTGTGCAGGATCCCTTCTAATTGGTGCTCTATGGGTGCTTTTGTTTTGTTGCAGAATAATAATTCAAGTGGACGGCCGATGCGCCTTGTTGTTTAGCGGTATGATCTATGATGGTCGGCGAAAGTATGTTCTATATTGCAAGGTGATGGGCTGCTGATTTTTGTTGCCCACTTCTGCTAATTTCTATCGACTTCTACTTAATCTGATATCTGTTGTGTAAGTAATGCACTAATTCAGTTCATGACACCAAGTTGCAGCTGTACAAAGTGCAGACTTTAAAATAGTTTAGAACAGAACAATTAGATGCTTTTAGTTCCGAGTGCATGGATGCTTTGGTCAATGGTTCGAAATGCATTGCCCATATAGTTATGTTAACATGTTTGCTAGAGGGATCATAATGGTCTCCGAGTGGTTCAAAACTAAAGGCAGCACAAAGGTATCACATTTGTAATATATATCATGCATATGCAAGAGCTCATCAGTCTGGCGACCTAAATTTCTCCCCAACTTATCTCTTTTTGTTCAGTCCATAATTTCAGGTCTCCTATTGTTTCTGTTACTAAGGTTTAATCTTTATTTTCGTGTTGTGCAGACTATTGCCGCTGATGTCAAGCCTCTCGAGATCCAAGAGCCTCCTCCAACTTCCCCTCCCCACCAAGGATGACGTAGTAACCGCACGCAGAATTACCTACAACTTGAGTAGATGCACATTATTCACTTCATATTCCAATGGCTTTACTTCCACATCACATGTTTGTTTATATTAAATCACAAAAAATTCATGAGCTTGCTTGGTTACTGTGGAGAAGGGCATTCTTTCAAGGAGCTGTAGGTTTTTTGAATATGCTCCCTATTGGACACTTTTTTTTGGTATGTACAAGATTTGTTGAGAATGGGTGTGAGAAAATTGACCATCCGGTGGATTTATACGCACGGTATGTTTAGTTTCAAGATAACTGATGGAACTACTTTATTCCTTGTTGTGTACTTATTTTAGAACATTATTCCTTTTTTGTACTGATTGAATGATCTGCTCACACCATGCAGGTACTCAGACATGGTGAAAGCAAAGACCGAAAGGTTTCGATTTAGATGATTTGGAGGTGCCTTGTCCATCTTCTTACCTCCAGGTCAAAATTAAGCAGATGTTTTATTGCTAAAGGACATGCTCTTACTATCTGAGATGGATGATGATGTGCGGTACAACCAAAAATTCAGAGTTGGGCTTTACACACTTCAGTGGGCAAGTGAATTCCCAGTTTTTCTTCTTTCCCCTGTTACTTCTCTATTGTACAAAGAGCAATGAGTTTATATTAGCTGATTCCTGAATGTTAGATTGGAATGCAAGAGTAGTATCACAACACGGGGTGGAGACCTGAAGCGAAGCAGAGGGGCAGCGAACGAAGGAAATCAGAGTCGTGCTATTTCTATATCCTAATTCTGCGCTCTTATTTTTTTACATATTTAATTTACAATCTTGTGTTCCGAATAATTCTTGTGGCTTGACAAGACAGAGTGGAGGATCAAGGAATGAAATCAAAACATTTTTCTATTTAAATATATCCAAAGGATGATAATTGGCCGTGTCAAGATGAGTGCACGAGAAGGATTGTGAAAAAGAAAGGTGAAAAGGGTTCTGAGTGTTCTTTCCTCGCTTTTCATGACATGAATATGTCCTTTAGTTCTTGTTATTCATATTAAAGAAAGCGAAAAGTAATAATTATGCATATTTTGAAAATTTGTGTTCTGCAGTTCAATCAACGAGACCATAATTTAGTGGCGAAACATATTAAACAGTACAGATGTTGCCCACACATGAGCGCCCATGGGGAAGCCCAGATCCATCATGTCGCTTTGCGTGGAAAGCGGTTCAATTCTCTATTTTCCCTGTATATAGAGTATCATGCTTCCACTATAGTGCTCATAGATCTTGTATGTGTATCGCCAATTTGATATGCAATTATTTTTTTACCGGAATAACATGTTAGGGCACGACTATTCTAAGTTTAACATGTTATGTATGCAGACGCACAACAATAACAAAAGATATGGTTTAGTCATGCACATGACTACTAATCACAAAAAGAGTTAGGAACAAGTTTACTATTGTGATTTTCAGCAACCGAAATAGAAGTAGAGTTAACTAATGATTTTAAGCTACACTTTAGCCTTGTTCTGATAACTAGAGCTGCCATGATGCTGCTAAGTGCCTTGCTTACACCAGTTGAAATAACGCATGGTTGTCTTTTCTTTTGTTTGCACTGTAGGCAATGTGTGGTAGAAGCTGTAACGATGTAGAGTCCTTTATATTTTTAAAATTCATAATTGGCAGTGTCAATTTGTCATGTGTGATGGTGCATGAATCATAGTGAGCTTATTTCTTTGCACACTTGGTGTATCCTCTTAACATCTTCTGTACAGGTCGTAGAATGGAAAGATCAGTATGGTGGTACTGTATTGAATCAATTACATAGGCTTGGAGCCTCCCTTGATTGGACCCATGAGATAAACTTCTTATTTTCTTAGTTAAGAAAAATAGTGAAAACAATGTATTGTCTATAGTTCCAATTCCTAATGTGAACTTAATGTCAGCCTTGTGCGTCAGTGCTTTACAATGGATGAGAAAAGGCCAAAAGCTGTAATTTAAGCTTTTGCCAGGTTGTATAAAGATGGCCTTATTTATAAGTTAGTATCCTTGCCTTTCGTTGTGCCTGTGGTGCTTTACTTCTAAAAAAATTTATATTCTTCATCATGTCTTTGAATTGTCAGCCTATCATTTTTGTTTTTCTTGTGGATGTTTTGATCATTTGCTGGGATTATCGCCTTGTGAATTGGGATTGCATGCTTCTAACTGTGATTTCTGACAGACAGTTTGGTCTTGCATGCATGACTAATGTCATCTTATTTGTTGGATATGCTGTTTTATTAGGTTGATCATCTGGGTCTTAAAGAAGAAACTAAGCTAAATTAAGGTTCCTGGTTACAGCACGCACAATTTGGTGTCCTGATATCCTTTGTGTATCCTCTTGAAGGAGGATTGGGTGAGATTGTTGTTGCGACAAGAATTGGTACTAGGCTGGGTGACACAACAATAGATTTCATCCAAGGAATAACCAATTTAAATGTTCTGTTTCTTTGATGTTTACTCATTTCTCTTACCGTCGTTGCATCAAAACATTTGCATTTTCACCCTAAAAAAACACAATTGTATTTTCGTTGATTTGAGAATGAGATGTCGGATAAACTACTCTGAAATGGTTGGTTCCCTTCAAACAATTTATTAGCTAACTAATTTTTGCTGCTGTTGCACATGATACAATTGTACTCTGTTGTTGCCATATTGCCTTTTATGTGAGCTTAAGCATACAATCAATTAAACTTTTATTAAGTTCTTACCGTATTTATTTGCTCAAACACAGTTACTAAAAAATGCAAATATTTTTAACTGCCATCTGGTGCAATGGGTCATGTTATACAAATATTTTTTTGGCGTAACGGGTTATACAATTTTTTTTCAACTTGGATCTCGCAGTGTGATAGACATATTTTCAATATAGCATGGTTATCGAATGTGTTCTTGCAAAATGAAACTATTTTCATCGAAAACATGGCTTTAGCGGGTCTCTGTGCCATTTGGCGCAACGAGTCAACTAGTTATTATAAAGGTTAAATGAAGCTCTAGACTCAAGAGAATGAAATTTAAATTTCTTAGTGAAAGTCTCTATAAGGTTGAGTTGTTGAATGCACTCACCTGCGATGAAGGGAGCGAGCTCAGCATTGTGGACATATTGCTCAAATTCTTCCTTGATACCTGCACTTGCCATGAACTCGTTACACGGCCATAGGCATGATTTGGTATCGGCGTCCCGCGTCGAGCTTGCACTCGGCTCAACATAAGACTGTCGTATCAAGCTACTGCTCGATGATGCCTCCGAGGACCTCCTCCTCGAAGAACTCCTTCCAAAGAGATACATTTTATTCATGTACAAGTTTCTGAAATTTTTGGGTCACAAAATTTTTTGTCAACAAAACTTCATAAGGTTGATAGCAACTACTCATAAGGGCGTCTAGAGATTATCAAGCATTCAAACTATTTAGAATTCAAAAAATTCAACCTGCAAGCTCCATTTTATGTCGTAGATCGAGCCCAACCGAAGGCATGCTACACGACCTCAAACACCATCCTCACCAAAGAAATCATGATCACCTCCATCATCACCCCCATCCACACAGCCACCATCACCACCACCCACAATGTTGTTGTAGTACTCGGCAATCCTCCCCGATGTTCAAGAAAGCGTTTTTAGGCGCCGCTTAAGCGCGTTTAAGCGTTGAGCGACAGCTAAACGCTTCGCTTCTGCCCTAGGCGCAACTTTTAGCGTTAAGCAGAAAAAAACGTGATTTAGCGACCGGTTAAGCGCTAAGCGCTGGCTGAGCGGCCGCTGCGCGCGCTTAAATGATAGAAAAGCGAAGAAGGCGGTCCAAAAGTCAGGCGGGAGCTAAAATAGCCCACTTATGTGGATGAAGACTGATCCTGCTGTTGCTGCTTGAGTGCTGCTGCTGCCATTTATCTTATATATGCTCATTGCCTCATTCTAAGACAATATTATGCATTTATGCTTGCTGTGTGAACCACTGAACCTTATCCTTATGTGTTATCTGGCTATTTGTTGTGGTGTGTGAACCACTGAACCTCAACCTTATATGCTATTTCAGATTTTCAGTTACCTATGTGCTATGTTTCCTGTCTTCTTGTGCATATTATTCAAAAACAGCCAAATTCTGGCCAATTTAAAAAAACGCTTAATCCCGGTTAAGCAGCGCTTAAGCGGCCATTGCTCTAAGCTGCGGCCTTCCGCTCCGCTTACGCTTACCGCTTTCTTGAACATTGATCCTCCCCCAAAACCGGTCTTTGATTGACCCGTTCCAAGTTCATCCAAGCGTAACACAAAGCTACATCATCATCTTGGGAATAGTTGTGCGTCCTTACTCTGGAGCTTCATGGTTGATTGTGTCTCCACGAAATCATCAACCTCTTCGGCCTCATTGTAAGTGCATCTAGTGCCACCCCTAGTTGGTTTTGGAGTATTGACGACAAACCTAGTTGAGGGACTAATGTGTTTGTGAGAATTGTAGGATAACACAGGTAGAAGTCCCTCATTGATTCGGTTTTACTACCAGAGATGACCCCTAAAAATGTATGAAGACATTGAAGTCAAAGGTGGTATATGAAGATACTCACATTGAAGACTATGACAAGAGAAGACACGATATGAAGCCTATGGAGCTCGAAGAATTAGATCTTTCGTAGTTCTTTTTCTTTGGTGTTGAGTCATAGGAACCACCGTACTGTTAAGTGGGGTCCAGGAGAACCAGTCAGAATGACTGAAGTGATGCCTAAACCAAAAACCTGTGTCTTCGAGTGAAGACAATGAGAGCGAATCTTGTCCAGAGCCGGATAAGTCAGCTTTGCTTGTAGCCAAGTTGCCATGTGAGTTTGAAATCTGACCGTTGGGACACGTGTCAGTTCCTTAGTGACCCAGGGTCATTTCGGACAAATCAGGTCGGGTTACCAAATGGCTATAAATAGCCCACCCCCTACAACCATAAACGGCTGGCTGCTCAGATTGAGAGTACGGCTTTTGTCGTTTGAGAGCAACCCACCTCGAAGCTTTTGAGAGAGAGAATTCCTTGCGAGGATAAAGCCCTAACCACCCAGAGCAAGAGAAAATTGGACATCACTTAAGTCTTCTTGTCTGTGTGATCTGAAGACTTATTACACTTGGGGACTGTGCATCCTCCAGACAGTTAGGCGTCGCGTTCAGAGCATTCAAGAGACATTGTGGATTGCCAGTGAACGAAGTCTGTGAAGGTTTGGGAGTCTACCTTGAAGACTTACCAAAGTGATTGGGCGAGGACTATGTGACCTTAGCTCAAGGAGAATACGGTGAGGACTTGGTGTCCTGAGCTGCGTGTTCAGGACTGGGTGTCCGGGACTGTGTGTCCTAAGGTTTAAATACCTAGCCGCTCCAACCAGACGTACAGTTGTCACAGCAACTGGAACTGGTCCAACACATCATTGTCTTCAACGAGTCACTGGTTTCATCTTCACTTTCTTTTACTTACTGATTACTCATTGTGAAGTCATTGCATGTCTGTTCTATCTTTTGTCTTCACAACGTGAGTGTATGATCTGTTTGGCTTCATAATATCTTCCTACCTGATCCTTATTACACTGCAGCTATTTGTCACTGTGCTTTCACTCTGTTGATACTTGACCATGGCTTGCCTAGTGTAGTCTACCTTCCGCTGCATAGTAATAGGAATATCTCTGCTGTTTGTCTTCATAACTTCCACGTTTTGAAGACTTTCATAAAAATCGCCTATTCACCCCCCCTCTAGTCGATATAACGCACTTTCAATTGGTATCAGAGCAAGGTGCTCCCTTGTTCTGTGTGATTCGGTTTAACCACCTGGAGTTTTAGCTATGTCGACTGCAGGGATAATTAAAGTCTCCGTTGCGTGCCCCGTCTTCGATGGAACTGAATATCCCTACTGGAATAATAAGATGCGTATGCATCTTGAAGCCATTGACGTCGATCTATGGTATGTCGTAGAGAACGACGTTCCCAAGGCTGGAGAAGGTGTCACTGCTGCTGATGTCAAGAAATTCGTTCAACTGGACTCTACTTCCAAAAACATCATCTATGGTCATCTGACCAAAGGACAGTATGGCCGTGTGAGTGCTTTGAAGACATCCAAGCTGGTCTGGGACTGGCTCTCCAAGGTCAATGAAGGCATCTCAACCCAGAGAGATCAAAGAATCAGTGTCCTTCGCAATCTCTTCAACCGCTTCAAGCGAAATGATAATGAGAATGTCCAGCACACATTTGACCGACTCACTGACATCACAAATGAGCTTCAAGCCCTCGGCGCCACTGAAATTACCAAACACGAAGTCGTCAAAACGCTGCTGAGATCGCTTGATAGTTCGTTTGACATCCTGGCCCTGATGATCCAAGAACGTCCTGATTTCAAGACACTCGATCCGTCTGACATACTTGAGAGACTCAACACACATGAGTTTCAGCTTTCGGAGAAAAGAGATATCTACGGTCCAAACTATGGGCGAACTCATGCCTTGAAGGCAAAAACTGTCTCCTCATCTGAAGAAGAATCTGATAGCAGTTCTGATGATCCTGAAGACATTGGGAGGGAACTTGATATGCTTGTCAAGAAGTTCCAAAAATTCACGAAGAAGAAAGGTTTCAGAAAGTCTTCCCGATCAAGTTCAAGGAATGATGAAGCTCCTGCTCATGACTACAAGAAGAAAACATGTCACAAGTGCAAGAAACTTGGCCACTTCATCTCTGAGTGTCCACAGTGGGACAATGAGAACAAAAAGAAGAAGAAGAGCAAGGAATATGACTCTGACGACAAGAAGAAGAAGAAGAAGAAGAAATACTCAAAGTCTTCTTCCAAGTCTTCCTCAAAGTCTTCATCACACAAGAAGAGCTCATCTGGCAAGGCACGTGCGTTTGTTGGCAAGGAAATGGATTCAGAGGAGGAGTCTGCTTCTGAGGAGGCGGAGGTGGAGTCTGAAGAGGAATCCGACTCAGGCGTCGCAAGTCTGGCTACAGCATACGTTGCCAAGTCCATCTTCGACACTGAAGACAATGACTTCATCACTGACACCGATGCAAATGACAAGGACTACTCCGCTTCTACCTACTGCTTCATGGCACGCGGTGCCAAGGTAAACACACGCACTACTCATTATCAAACATCTAGTGACGATGACTCTGATTGTGTTTCAAAACCTAGCTACAAAACACTTGCTAAAATTGCAACTGAACAACAGAAAGCTATGGAACATATTCAAAAACTGTTAGACAGAAGCGATGATCTGTTGGGTGCTGAAATGACTCGATCTGAATCCTTAATTGAAGACATAAAAAATCTTCACGTTAAGTATCAGGAACTTGAAAATCGTCATGAAACTCTCTCAACAACTCATGAAAAGCTTTCCTATGATTATCTTCAAAGGAAGCAAGATCTTGAGAAATTGAGAGCGGTTCATGAAGATCTTCAAACGGAAAATGAGTCACTTCGTGCCAAACAGATCAGTCCCGCTCAGGAAGGATTTGAACCACCATGTCTTAAATGCATTGAGCGTGATAATGCTACTTCTGTTGCTGAATGTTCTATTGCTACTGCTGTTGCAATATCTTCAACTGTTGATGCGGTAACTAACCCCTCTGTTGAGGATACCACCGCTATTGCTGATGAGAATGCTAGGTTGAAGACATTGCTTGAAACAGGGATGTACAAAAGTCTTCAAGGGCATCAGACACTATGTGATGTCCTCAAAAAGCAGATTCTGAACCGAAACCCTAGGAAAGAGGGTGTTGGGTTCGTAAGGAAAATGAATGCAGATGGCTCTTACTGGAAACCTGAGCAGTACCCCAAAACCATGTGGGTTGCTGCGAAGGAACCTTCAGCAGATCCATCCAATCTAACTGGCTTCACCTGTGCTAACCCCATTATCATTGATGAATCCTTTGATGCAAACTATATACTGTTTAAGAATCAGAATGGTGAAGTGTTTGCCAGGTACATTGGTACTAACTGCAGGAATGGACCGCCTATGAAGAAGATCTGGGTTCCGAAAAGGTGTCTGGAAAATCTTCCTGTGAATGTCTTCATGACACCTCACTTGAAGAAGACAAACCTCAGACCAAAGGCTTCATACGGTCCAAAGGCTTCATACAAACAGAGGACTCACCTGAGTCGCACTAACGCAAATGTTTTGCAGGGAAACCATACTCAGGCATATGAATATGAGAGCGGTTCATCAAACCGCTATGTTCATAAGACCAAGAACTATTCTGCTTATTCTTATGAGTACTATTGTCCACCTGCAAGACTGTTTGCTAAGGCTTCAAAGCCAAAATTCTCAGATGCTGCACTTAGACTTATTGCTTCTAAGCCACCCTTGAAGATGTGGGTGGTTAAGAAGGCTTAACTCTCTTTTGCAGGGAAAGGTCTCTAGCAGAAAACCAAAATCGTCTGACGCTAGTGCTGGGGACCTTAAACATCTTGTAGGGCGCAAGATCAAATGCCCAAATGGTCTTACTATGTACTTCGTACCTGAATCGCTTGCTACACTCCCTATTAGTCCTAACCTGGATCTAATCTTCCATAACCCACTGGTTCGTCAAATGTTTTTGCTTCACAATGCTCTTGGTGAAGCCTATCCCCCTAACTGCACTGTAGGGTACGACACCAGCGTCTTCAGAATGGATTATTGACAGTGGGTGTACAAATCACATGACTGGCAAAAGAAGTCTTCTCATGGACTCAACTTTACGTCCATCCGACAAGAGCCACATCACATTTGCTGACACTGGTAAAAGTAAGGTATTGGGTCTAGGTAGAGTTGCAATCTCAAAGGATCAACACATGGATAAAGTCATGCTTGTTGAATCCCTTGGCTTCAACTTAATGTCTGTCTCAATGCTTTGCGATTTGAACATGGTCGTAATATTTGGAAAATATCGTTGCCTGGTACTAATGGAATCTGACAAGTCTCTAGTGTTTGAAGGGTATCGGAAAGATGATTTGTATGTGGTAGATTTCTCAGCAGGGCCACAGCTTGCAGTATGTCTTCTTGCAAAAGCTTCAGAATGCTGGCTTTGGCATCGGAGGCTTGGGCATGCTGGCATGAGGAACCTCCACACCCTTGCAAAGAAGAAGCATGTCATAGGCATCGAGGGCGTCAAGTTCAAGAAAGATCACTTATGCGGTGCCTGTGAAGCAGGGAAGATGACGAGGGCAAAACATCCCTCGAAGACAATCATGACCACTACTCGACCCTTCGAACTGCTTCACATGGATCTTTTCGGTCCCACTCACTACTCAACTCTAACTACTACTGCTTGCCTCTATGGCTTCGTTATTGTTGATGATTATTCTAGATATACTTGGGTGCACATAATCCTTTACAAGACTGAAGTGCAGGATGTCTTCAGACGCTTCGCCAATCGTGCTATGAACAATTTTGGCGCCAAGATAAAGCACATCAGAAGTGACAATGGCACTGAATTCAAGAACACTGGCCTTGATACATATCTTGATACCTTGGGCATCACACATGAATTCTCAGCCCCGTACACACCACAGCAGAATGGCGTTGTCGAACGCAAGAACAGAACACTAATTGAGATGGCCAGAACGATGCTAGATGAATACAAGACCCCAAGAAAATTCTGGCCTGAAGCCATTGATACTGCATGCCATACAATCAATCGTGTTTATCTTCACAAGCTACTGAACAAGACACCTTATGAGCTCCTTACTGGCAAAAAGCCAAATGTCAGTTACTTCAGAGTATTTGGCGCAAGATGCTGGATCAAGGACCCACACCATACCTCAAAGTTTGCACCAAAAGCACATGAGGGTTTTATGCTTGGATATGGAAAGGATTCGCACTCCTACAGAGTCTTCAATCTCTTTCATTACAAAGTGGTTGAAACAGTGGATGTGCGGTTCGATGAGACCAATGGTTCACAAAGAGAGCAACTGCCAAATGTGCTAGATGAAGTTCCAGCTAGTGAATCAATCAAGCTTATGGGAACTGGAGAGATTATACCCTCTGAAGCTCATCCTAAAGAAGAACTTATCATCTCAGCACCTGATCCACATGAAGACAATTCCTCCCAACGACAACACAGATCAGCAAGAGCAAAGTCTTCGCCCTATACATCCTCGTGTTGCCAATGAAGTGCAGATTGATAGAATAATTGACAGCATCAATGCACAAGGTCCACTCACTCGTTCAAGGGCAACTCAGCTGGCAAATTTCTGTGGGCACTTCGCATTCGTCTCAATATCAGAACCCAAGAAAGTTGAAGAAGCCTTCATGGAACCTGAATGGATTCAAGCTATGCAAGAAGAGCTTCAACAGTTTGAGCTGAATAATGTATGGGAACTGGTTAAGCGTCCTGATCCACGGAAGCACAATATAATAGGCACCAAATGGATATACCGCAACAAGCAAGATGAGCATGGTCAAGTTGTCAGAAACAAAGCTCGTCTTGTTGCTCAAGGTTATACTCAAGTGGAAGGCATTGACTTCGATGAAACATTTGCTCCTGTGGCTAGGCTTGAAGCCATACGCATACTGCTGGCCTATGCAAATCATCATAACATACTTCTATATCAAATGGATGTGAAGAGTGCCTTTCTCAATGGCAAGATTGAATAAGAAGTGTATGTTGCACAACCGCCTGGCTTTGAAAATCCAAAACATCCTGACATGGTATACAAGCTCAACAAGGCACTGTATGGCCTCAAACAAGCCCCTAGGGCCTGGTATGACACACTCAAATACTTCCTGAAGAGCAAAGGCTTCATACCTGGTTCCCTAGATCCCACTCTTTTCATGAAGACATATGATGGTGAACTGTTTGTGTGCCAAATATATGTGGATGACATTATCTTCGGCTGCACCAATCAGAAGTACAGTGAAGAGTTTGGATATATGATGCAAGAGCAATATCAGATGTCCATGATGGGGGAGCTGAAGTTCTTCCTTGGTCTTCAAATACGACAACAACGCAATGGCATCTTCATATCTCAAGAGAAGTATCTCAAAGATTGCCTGAAGAAGTTCGGTATGCAAGACTGCAAAGGCTTCACAACACCAATGCCAGCCAAACATCATATGGGTCCTGACGACAATGGTAAAGAGTTTGATCAAAAGGTATACCGTTCCATGATTGGTTCTTTACTTTATCTATGTGCATCTAGGCCAGATATTATGCTTAGTATTTGCATGTGTGCTCGATTTCAAGCGGCACCAAAGGAGTCGCATCACTTAGCTGTGAAGCGAATTCTTCGATATTTGGCTCACACCCCAACTCTAGGATTATGGTATCCAAAGGGCTTAGAGTTTGATTTGGTTGGATTCTCGGATGCTGATTATGCTGGTGACAAAGTTGATCGCAAGTCTACATCAGGCACATGTCACTTTCTGGGACGATCACTTGTATGTTGGTCTTCAAAGAAGCAGAACTGTGTATCTCTCTCCACTGCTGAATCTGAATACATTGCTGCTGGATCTTGCTGCGCTCAGCTTCTGTGGATGAAGCAAACACTCAAGGGCTATGGCATTCATCTGAAGCAAGTGCCACTTTATTGCGAAAACGAAAGCGCCATCAAGATTGCCAACAACCCAGTTCAGCACTCGAAGACAAAGCACATTGAAATTCGTCATCACTTTCTCAGAGATCATGTTGTGAAGGAAGACATTGATATCATACACGTCAACACTGAAGAGCAATTGGCAGATATCTTCACCAAGCCCTTGGATGAGAAGAGGTTTTGTAAGTTACGATGTGAGCTAAATATCCTAGAATCCTCAAATGTCCTGTGATCAGGCACACATCCTAACCCTTATGCATATTGATGAGTTAGATGTGCAACACACGAAGTAAAGTATATCTTCAATCAATGAAGACATACATTCTAAGTGTGAATACATTAATGTGGAATTTGACTTCGGAGCGCCACGATAATTGTGCGCCGTGTCTGGGTCTAATACTTCCTATACGGTGGGTAACGCCACCACCAAACGTTCTATTTTGAAGTGTTTCACTCATGGCGTTACCTTGCAATGTCTTCATATTTGGTTTGGCTTCAATCTCAACATGTCTTCATGATTATCTTCACTATGATGATTATATATATATATACTAGTGTTCTATCCTCTACAACATTCACTTATAGCTATGTCTTCTTGTTTGAATCTTTTGAACTAAGTGAATGTGATCGGACCCTAACCTCTCTATGCTCTCTATCTCAAAATTCTATCTCTCCAAGTCATATGCATTCTATTGAAACTGTCGAATGTCTTCTCTGCGTCCTTGTCAGCAGAAGACACAGAGACAACATTTAAGTCCGTTTTCAATGCTCATTTATCCACATGAAATCCGGAGAAGTAGGAACGACCACGCGACAATCCAGGCGTGCGTGGGACGTGGAACTGCCCCCAAAATACCGCATGATGGCCACGTATTACTCAAATGCGAATCGCCAGGGGCACCTGTGTAATAGCGCAGTGCCGCCCCTGTGCCTATAAATACACACTCACAGCGGTAACTATCTCTTCTTCCACCCTCGCACGAACCCTAGCGCCACCGCTAGCTCTCGACGACGCCGGCGACGAAGCGCTTCGCTGCCGCAACCTCTCCGACGCCGTCTTCACGCCGACCGCGGACATCGTCCTCTCCGCCGTCGCCGTAGGTCTCCTCCGTCGCCAAGTTAGGGCACGGAAGAGTGAACTGCTCGGCCTCATCTCCCACTCTGTCTAGCAGTTCTCAGTGTGGTAAATAAAACTCCCTTTTTACAGCACCGCTGATCCTATTGATCTGTCATTTCTACCACAAGTAGTTTCTGTTCACACAAGCTAGATCTCTCTCATACTGCATCTCTTAACATGCCTAGTATATTCACTTGTGCTTCACAAAGTAGTTAGATTCCTCACTTGTACTGATCTGTGGATTCGTACAAATCTGGAACCAACTTCTTATCTATGAGTGAATGTCTTCGTACGATGAGGTCAATGTCTTCTAAACTGATTTATCTTCAAAATCTTCTGAGAATGCATATGACCTCTTCCCCTTCCCTCGCACCTTAATGCTATCACAGGTACATGTCCGTGGGAGAATCCTTTGGTTCTCATAGTCTGCATTCATTTGCAGAATTCTTACAGCAACACATAAATTCTCCTGAAGCCAGTTCCTGTTGGTCCAGCAAGAGAAAGCCTTTGAACGTCTTGAAGCCTTTCAAGTTAAAGTTTATGGCTTCAGAGAAAGCAGCAAGGAAGGGGGGCAGACAACGTCGTGGCGGAACATCCAAAGATCTGCCTGATGAACTCGCAGAAATGTATAAGACAGATCCTGAAGAGGATTATGGTCAGCGCAAGACCAGAATCCAATGGATTCAACGCTATTGGGCAGAACAATGGTTCAAATACCGCTTCACAACCCAAGAGTATGCTGAGAAAAGCGCCATCAAAAGACCGTGGGGAGACATCTTATGCAAGAATCTTCAACCCAAGTCCAGAGATGAAGCTATTGCCCAAAGCTTCTATCCATGCATGGTTCGTGGGCCACAGCCTGATGATGCACATCCGTCGTCACTACTCTAGTGTCGTGACGACAATCTGTTCAAGCGCAACTTCCAGTTTGCCCAAAACTCAGTGAAGCAGAACAAGAAGAAATTTGGGTTAGACTTCAACCCTGGTCCCTCAGCACCAAGGGCAGATGGCACACGAGAAGCAGAACCCAATGTCATCGGTCCGTATGCCAACCTTGAAGGTCTCATCACCTACATCTCGGTTCAAGGGACTGCAGTGAATGAGCCTGCAGCTGATACTGAGTCTGATGAAGCGCCTGCAGTGCCTGTAGTGCCGAAGCCAAAGCAATTGAAGAAGCCAAAAGCTTCAAAGCCGGCCCCTTCACCAAAAATCTCAAAGGCGAAGCCATTGGCGACTGCACCTCCTGAAGACAGTGTGCAGTCTGAAGAAGTATCCCGTGTCTCCAAGCCCCAGAAGGCCAAGATGCCTCAGCCACACACCGGCAAAGAGCTCACAGCTGCTGCCATTCTGCGTAGTGAAACCATTGATCTGTCAAGTGATGAAGATCTTGGAGATGACGCTCTTGAGCAGCTCATCAAGAGCAAAGAAGAAGCAGAAATCTTCAATAATCTGCCTCTCTTTGATGTCGCCATCATCCACAACTTCATTGACGAGTGGTTTGACACGCCAAACATCAGCTTTGAAGATCTGCAGCTACCTATTGGCCTCAGTGTCGCCTTCCAAGGCGCCATTACTTCAGAACTTGCTATTACCCAGCGCATAGTTGAACTGAAGCAGAAAACTGACTATGAAAAGGCTCAGTTCAAGAAGCATATGGCCAAGCTCAGCGTGCAAGAAGTGAAGAACTTCAAGACAATGATGCACGAGCTCAAGGAAGCCTTTGTGAAGAAGCGTGCAGAAGCTCAGGGCTCGCGTGAGCGCATGAAGACTCTGGCTGACAGATGCGTGCAAGCCTATAATGAGGCTGAGAAGCGCAAGGCACTTGGGCGTCCTGGCATCGACCCCAGGATGGCCGCAAAGAAGAAGAAGCAGCCTGCTACGGCTGAATCTGATGCACCAAGGCAAGAAGCAGTTCCGATTGTCTTCCCAACAAGAATGACTGGCTTGAAGCCAAAGAGCCGGTCAACAGCTTTAGAGCTCAAGAAGACAAGAACTGCTGAGGCTGAAGCCAGGAAGAGGAAAATCTATGAAGCCTCTCCTACTGCCCCCAGCAAGAAAAAGAGAAAGACCAAGAAAGCTCGGGCTGCTCCCACAGAGCCCTTGATAGTTGAACCCATTTCTATGGTTCACCCTGACGCAGAACGTCAACTGACGGTTCATGAGCCTGCTTCCACAGAGGCTCCTGAAGCTGAAGTCATTCCAGCAGCTGATCCCATCACTGCTGAAGACATTGGTCATCGTGACAATGTAGAAGATGATGCAGCCCTTCCTCAGTTAGAACACAGCGAACTCATCAGCGTTGGTCGTCCACTGACGCCAATTGCACAGGATGCTTCATGGGCGGATCGCCCACAAGAGGAAGAAGACTATGAGGCCCAGCCCACCCCAACTCCACAGGCGTCGTCTGTGTTCCGCAGGCTTTGCAAAGGTCCAAGGTGTAACGCCCTCGATGCGGCTATATCTCCCACGTGTCGAGGCACGACTTAGAGGCATAACCGCATTGAAAGCAATGTCGCAAGTCGGGAAATCATTACACATCCCATGTACATAAATAATATAAGGGGAGGAACATAGTTGGCTTACACTCGCCACGTCACATCAAAGTACATAAATAACATCCATCATACAAATCACTCATGGCCCGACTACGGTGCCAAAATAGAAAAGACCCCCAACATGCGACAAGGCCCTGAATCGATAACCCCAACTAGGCACCACTACTGATCATCCGGAAAAGACACGTAGTATCGCTGAGAGTCCTCGTCGAACTCCCACTTGAGCTCGTAATCGTCAACTGGAGCAGAAACACCTGGACCTGCATCTGGAGTTGTAGTATCTGTGAGCCACAGGGACTCAGCAATCTCACACCCATGCGATCAAGACTATTTAAGCTTATAGGAAGGTTAAGGCAAGTGTATGTGGAGCTGCAGCAAGCGACTAGCATATGTGGTGGCTAACTTATACGCAAAAGAGAGCGAGAAGAGGAGGCAAGGCGCGAGCGAGAATCTAGAGGAACAACCTGCGCAAGCATTACTCCAACACCGTGTCCACTTCCCGGACTCCGCCGAGAAGAGGCCATCACGGTAACACACACGGTTGATTCATTTTAATTAAGTTTAGTTAAAGTTATCTACAACCGGACATTAACAAATTCCCATCTGCCCATAACTGTGGGAACGGCTTTTGAAAGTTCAATCCCTGCAGGGGAGTCCCAACTTAGCCCATGACAAGCTCTCACGGTCAAGGAAGGAATAGACCTCCACCCGAGACACACCGATCAGACTCGGCAACCCGGTACAACAAGACAATTCGACAGGTTAAAACAAGACCAGCAACACCGCCCGAATGTGCCGACAAATCCCGATAGGAGCTGCACATATCTCTTTATCAGGGCACACTCAGATGAGCCAGACGTCGGGTAAGCCAGCCCAGAGTTGCCCCTGGTAGCCTCGGACATCGCTCAGTGGGACCAACACTCAGAGGAGCACTGGCCCAGGGGGGTTAAAATAAGATGACCCTTGAGTCTGCAGAACCCAAGGGAAAGAAAAGGCTAGGTGGCAAATGGTAAAACCAAGGTTGGGCATTGCTGGAAAAGCTTTAATCAAGGCGAAATATCAAGGGGTTCCCATTATAACCCAACCGCATAAGGAACGCACAATCCGGGAACATAACACCGATATGACGGAAACTAGGGCGGCGAGAGTGGAACAAAACACTAGGCGAGAGGCCGAGCCTTCCACCCTTTACCAAGTATATAGATGCATTAAGATAACATAGCAACATAATGATATCCCAATAAGTAAATAAATGTTCCAACAAGGAACGGCTCCAATCTTCACCTGCAACTAACAACGCTATAAGAAGGGCTGAGCAAAGCGGTAACATAGCCAATCAACGGTTTGCTAGGACAATGGTAGGTTAGAGGTTCAATCATGCAATTGGGAGGCTAACAAGCAAGTGGTAGGCATCGTAGCAGTGGCAAAGCAAAAGAGCGAGCAAACTAGCATAGCAAAGATAGTAGTGATTTCGAGGGTATGATCATCTTGCCTGCAAAGCTGTCAGAGTTGACTGGATCCTCAAAAGCACACTCAACGGGCTCCTCGTTAGCGAACTCGTCTCCCGGCTCTACCCAACAAGACAAACAAGCAACAAGGATACAATCAACCACGTGCAAGACCAAGCAATATGATGAAATGATGATATGCTATGCGGGATGCAAAATGCAAGATATGACAGGAAATGCATGAACCTGGCCTCAACTTGGAATTCTAAGGGTGCCACTGGATAGAGGGGATGAAATCGCTTGAAAACGATATAAAGATCATTGGAATCGGAGTTACGGTTTGGAAATGGCGAGCGTTTTACGAAACGAACCGATCTGCGATATACAGCAAGTAGGCTCCTAAATGCAATGACATGAACATGCTACAGCCACCAAACATGAAAACAAAAGACATGGCAGTGATGTACACAAGATGCTTAACAAAACACTAGCAGTGAGCCATAGGCAAATTCATCTCTTAAGAGGTTCAAACAAGCATGGCAAAAATGAATATGCAAAACAGATTCCAGACTTAGTGAAATTAACACTAGCCTGAAATTTCAGATCACGAAGCCCTCTTCAGAGCAGCAAAACAACATGATACAAAACCTGAACATGACAAGTAAGAACATGGCGTGGAGCTACTCAACAAGCTTAACAAAACACCCAAAGTTACCTGGGGCCAAAAGGGTTCACAAAATACTCTACCGAGCTCACGAACATAGCTCGAACACAATCAGTTTTCAGACTTAGTGAAAACTGAGACATGCAGAAATTTAACTCGCGAAGGCATGTAAACGAGCTCGATGCACTCACTACGGTGCAAGTCACGGCAAGGCAAGCATATATCCAGAAAGAAGGCACAATATGCTAGCTACACATGGCAATAACAATGGCATAGCATGCATGGATCACTAACAATAGCATCGGCAAAATCGCAGACGAGTTGACGATCTGCCCAGATTAACCACGAAGCAAAAGTTGAGCTCGATTGAGTCAACCTAGAGCACTCCACATATGCAAAAAAAGACATGGATGGATAGAGAATAACATAAATATCAAAACTCCCTTACTTATCATCCTCAAAAGAGGCACGGATCACTAGGAAACAAGCTGGATATATGGCATCATGAACTAAAATATCCCAGACTTAGTGAAAATCACTAAGTCCCTGAAATCTGCAATCTCAGGTACCTCTCTTCGCAAGCTTGCACAAGACAACACACACATCCTAAAAATGCATGGGTGGCACCTCTGGAAATAAGACAAAATGCTTAACAATTCATCCCAAAGGGGCACAGGCATATCATGCACGAATTAAACATGGCAAAAATGACAAAAGTGCATGATGAACTAACGGATCTGCAATTTAACTCACGAAGCCTCCTTCTAACAGCATTTTGGGCATCAAGATGACCTCAAATGCAAATGATGCAATGGAATGAAATGATGTACTCGTCGAGGCAAAGATTTTGATATATCATACGCCCAAAACGGAGCTACGGATGCGGAGATACGAGGTCTCGAACAGGAGCATATGGAGTAAAAATTCTAGGGACTTAGCAAAAAAATCAACCTCCAGATTAGATCTAGGGTTTTACTGTAGCTCTTCGCGACACTGTAGCAGATCGGCGCCGGAGAAGGACGCCGGAGGAGAGGAGGGGCTCGCCGGCCGGTGGAGGGGCGGCCGGATCCGGCCCGGTCGCAGGCGGTGGAGGCGGCGGGCGGCTCGGCGGCGGAGTCCCAAGGCGGGGCCGGGCGAGGCGGCGGGCGGCGGCTCCGGCCACCGGAGCTACGGGCGGCGGCGGTCGGGCCACGGCCACCTCTGGCCCGGGAGGAGGAGGAAGGGGGCCGGCGCGCGGGCTAGGCGGGCCCGGCGGCGGCGATGTGGGCGCGACCCACGTGGCGCGCGCGGACTGGACGGGAGGCGGCGGCGGCGGACGTTGTCCGGTCCGATCCGGACACGTCCGTCGGTGGCGGGGGGGGGGTTTGATCTGTTTTTTTTTCGGAGGAGGACGGGGAGAAATCTGAGATCCGAATGGAGGGGTGTATATATAGGCATAGAGGGAGCTAGGAGAGTCCAAACGAGGTGCGGTTTTCGCCCGCGCGATCGTGATCGAACGCTCTAGGACATGGAGCAGAGTTTGGTGGGTTTTGGGCCAAATTTGAGGGGTGTTGGGCTGCAACACACACGAGGCCTTTTCGGTCCCTCGGTTAACCGTAGGAGTATCAAACGAAGTCCAAATGATACGAAACTTGACAGGCGGTCTACCGGTAGTAAACCAAGGCCGCATGGCAAGTCTCGGTCCAATCCGGAAATGTTTAATCCCCACACATGAAAGAAAGCTAGAATTGACCACCGGAGGAGAACGAAGCGCCGGAATGCAAAACGGACAACGGGGAAAATGCTCGAATGCATGAGATGAACATGTATGCAAATGCAATGCACGAGATGACATGATAAGAGATGCACGAAAAAGAAAAAACAACACATGGAGACAAAGACCCGAACCCGAGAAATAAATATAACTTAGCGTCGGAGACGGCAAGAGTTGGATACAAATATGGAAAGTATATCTGGGGCGTTACACAAGGCCTCAAGTCTCTGTTGAAGACATTCCGGCTGCATCAGCCGCAGATGAAGTACCACAAGATCCCACTCCCCTGCTCCACCAAGAAGCAGTTCTCCAGGAGAACGTGCTTGTGACCGACCCTCCAGCTAGTCAAGCGGAGGATGAAAATCTTGAGGCTGCCACAACCAACAACGAAGCTAATGTGGATCCCTCCCCAGCAAAAGCTTCAGATGACAGCGAAGCCACTGAACCCTCCACTTCTGTTCTTGAGTCTGCTGCCAGTCCCCAATTCAACTATCATGCTGAGCACAGGCCTCAGGTCCAAAAGCCAATCCCAAGACTGCCAAGGTTTTCAGGTCCTGCATGAGCACCTGGCTCCTTCAACATCAATGGCTTCAGGGCAGACAACACGTTCTTCGACAGATCCAGGAACCCCTACTCAAGGGAAAGGATATCATCTGATCGGTTCTAGAGCTATCTGTTGGAAATATGCCCTAGAGGCAATAATAAATTAGTTATTATTGTATTTCCTTGTTCATGATAATTGTTTATTATCCATGCTAGAATTGTATTGATAGGAAACTCAGATACATGTGTGGATACATAGACAACACCATGTCCCTAGTAAGCCTCTAGTTGACTAGCTCGTTGATCAATAGATGGTCACGGTTTCCTGACCATGGACATTGGATGTCATTGATAACGGGATCACATCATTAGAAGAATGATGTGATGGACAAAGACCCAATCCTAAGCCTAGCACAAGATCATGTAGTTCATATGCTAAAGCTTTTCTAATGTCAAGTATCATTTTCTTAGACCATGAGATTGTGCAACTCCCGGATACCGTAGGAATACTTTGGGTGTGCCAAACATCACAACGTAACTGGGTGGCTATAAAGGTACACTACAGGTATCTCCGAAAGTGTCTGTTGGGTTGGCACGAATCGAGACTGGGATTTGTCACTCCGTGTAAACGAAGAGGTATCTCTGGGCCCACTCAGTAGGACATCATCATAATGTGCACAATGTGATCAAGGAGTTGATCACGGGATGATGTGTTACGGAACGAGTAAAGAGACTTGCCAGTAACGAGATTGAACAAGGTATCGGGATACCGACGATCGAATCTCGGGCAAGTATCATACCGCTAGACAAAGGGAATTGTATACGGGATTGATTAAGTCCTTGACATCGTGGTTCATCCGATGAGATCATCATGGAACATGTGGGAGCCAACATGGGTATCCAGATCCCGCTGTTGGTTATTGACCGGAGAGTCATCTCGGTCATGTCTGCATGTCTCCCGAACCCGTAGGGTCTACACACTTAAGGTTCGGTGACGCTAGGGTTGTAGAAATATTAGTATGCGGTAACCCAAAAGTTGTTCGGAGTCCCGGATGAGATCCCGGATGTCACAAGGAGTTCCGGAATGGTCTGGAGGTAAAGAATTATATATAGGAAGTGCTATTTCGGCCATCGGGACAAGTTTCGGGGTCACCGGTATTGTACCGGGACCATCGGAAGGGTCCCGGGGGTCCACCGGGTGGGGCCACCTGCCCCGGGGGGCCACATGGGCTGTAGGGGGTGCGCCTTGGCCTATATGGGCCAAGGGCACCAGCCCCAAGAGGCCCATGCGCCAAGAGAAGAGGGAAAGGAAGAGTCCTAAAGGGGGAAGGCACCTCCTAGGTGCCTTGGGGAGGAGGGACTCCTCCCTGGCCGCACCCTTCCTTGGAGGAAGGGTCAAAGGCTGCGCCCCCCTCTCCCTTGGCCCTATATATAGTGGGGGAAAGGGAGGGCAGCACCACCTAAGCCCTGGCGCCTCCCTCTCCCTCCCATGACACATCTCCCTCCTCCCGCAGCGCTTGGCGAAGCCCTGTTGGAATCCCGCTACTTCCACCACCACGCCGTCGTGCTGCTGGATCTCCATCAACCTCTCCTTCCCCCTTGCTGGATCAAGAAGGAGGAGACGTCGCTGCTCCGTACGTGTGTTGAACACGGAGGTGCCGTCCGTTCGGCACTAGGATCATCGGTGATTTGAATCACGACGAGTACGACTCCATCAACCCCGTTCACTTGAACGCTTCCGCTTAGCGATCTACAAGGGTATGTAGATGCACTCTCCTTCCCCCTCGTTGCTAGATTACTCCATAGATTGATCTTGGTGATGCGTAGAAAATTTTGAATTTCTGCTATGTTCCCCAACACTATCCTCAGCGAAGCTATTACTCTTGTATTCTTTACAACCAAGGTCGCATCTTCCCACACAAGCGCCTTGATGTTGAAGCTATAGCTGGTCTGCCCTGTCTAGAAGAAGCGTTGGATTGCTTCAAGCAAGTGGGTCTACTGCAGTTTGTCACTGATGAAGAGCATTGGAATGAAGAGCTGCTGCTACAATTCTATGCCACCCTTCACATCAAAGGATACAGCAGAGATCCGAAGACTTGGATCCTGGAGTGGATGACTGGCAACATTCATCATGAAGCCAATGCATTTGACATCATTGAGCTCACTGGCCTGCCCACTCCTGGAGATCTCTTCGAGCAAGGCTGTCAGCTGCACACTGAAGCTATTGAGAGCATCTTTCAGCGACCAGAACCTAATATGAGTCAAATGCTTAGCATGATGAAGCCTTTGCCTCAAGATGCTGCTTATCCAACAGAGTTCTTCGTTGAAGACCTTGAGTACCTGCCCAGAACCATCTATCACATCATCAGGCGGACTCTATGGCCCATCAAAGGGCACTCTCCAAATGCCAAGCTTCAGGGTGCAATGAAGACTTTGGTCTTCTATATACTTCATGGAAAATGCTTCAATGCACATGATTTCTTCATACGCCAACTTGCTGCATCAGGCATGGATCTGTTTGGTTTGAAGTACTACGCCCCTTGGGTCATGCGGCTAATCAAGCTACACTCCGCCATCAAGTATCAGCCCTCAGCCCGCAACCATCGGATCTTCTTGCCTGACGTGGACATGTCAACTGAAGCCATATATTCTGAGCCTGCCAAGCAACCTCTAAGTCTTCAGAATGCAGAACATCAGAGTTTCACTCAGAATGTTGAAGGCATTGAAGCAGTTTCTCGGGTGTATCCTTTGGCTGGCACTACACGTGCACCACACCCTGCTTCAACTGAAGCCACTGACAGTGCCACTGCTTCAAGACCCAAGAAGCGCACTCGTGTTCTCAATGACCGAGAGCTTCTTGTGGCCCTACATCAGAAACAAGATAGGCATCATGACTAGCTGAAGCGTCAGATGAAAAGCCTCTTGGTGGATGTTAATCGCACTCGAAATCTTGCCACCAAGAACGCTTTCGTTGCCCATGAGACCTATCGCCGCACATGGAAAGGGCTAACGATGATGCTTTCTGAAGCTGATCTTCAAGAGGATGGCTTCACTGAGAGATTCAAGTTTGACTCCACACCTCCTCGAAGGGCTGTGCTGCTAGGAACTTCATCCCTTGAAGACTCTGAGTTCTCTTCCTCTGCTGCCACAGTCACTGCCAGAATTATTGAGGAAGAAGATGATGCTACTTCACCACCACCTGCTTCAGCACCTCCAAGCTCTTCTGCACTGCCCAACAACATCAACAACCCTGCTACTTCACCTACTCCTCATGGGAACGAGTAGAGGCTCTATGTCTTCAAACCTTTTTGGTCATTACTGACAAAAGGGGGAGAAGCATATGAGATTGATAGTCTTCAAGCGGGTTCATATGGGTGGGTGCCTTATATTTTGCTTCGTGCTTACAACTCTCATTTTTTGCTACATTTGGCTCTTATGAGTTGTAACACTTAAACTAGATGGTCGTCTGCTACTTGCTTGCCACCTTGTTTTGCGAAGATAAATTCCGCATGTGCGACGATAAATTCCGCACTTAGCTCATTCTGCAGACGTTCATTTTCCATTATGCATGTCATTATCTTCATATACTTTCACATGCATAGTGGATTGTCATCATAAGCTGAAGTGGATCTCCACAAGTACAACCCGCCATGTGCATTTGCATTCCAAAAGCAAACTAACTTATATGCACATCTTCAGGGGGAGCCCTTGCAACTTATGAAGACAATTCCTTATCCTTTACAAATTCACAGATTATATTCCCCGTTAAAAACTTCAACTAGTTTTTCATCAATCACCAAAAAGGGGGAGATTGTAAGTGCATCTAGTGCCACCCCTAGTTGGTTTTGGAGTATTGACGACAAACCTAGTTGAGGGACTAATGTGTTTGTGAGAATTGTAGGATAACACAGGTAGAAGTCCCTCATTGATTCGGTTTTACTACCAGAGATGACCCCTAAAAATGTATGAAGACATTGAAGTCAAAGGTGGTATATGAAGATACTCACATTGAAGACTATGACAAGAGAAGACACGATATGAAGCCTATGGAGCTCGAAGAATTAGATCTTTCGTAGTTCTTTTTCTTTGGTGTTGAGTCATAGGAACCACCGTACTGTTAAGTGGGGTCCAGGAGAACCAGTCAGAATGACTGAAGTGATGCCTAAACCAAAAACCTGTGTCTTCGAGTGAAGACAATGAGAGCGAATCTTGTCCAGAGCCGGATAAGTCAGCTTTGCTTGTAGCCAAGTTGCCATGTGAGTTTGAAATCTGACCGTTGGGACACGTGTCAGTTCCTTAGTGACCCAGGGTCATTTCGGACAAATCAGGTCGGGTTACCAAATGGCTATAAATAGCCCACCCCCTACAACCATAAACGGCTGGCTGCTCAGATTGAGAGTACGGCTTTTGTCGTTTGAGAGCAACCCACCTCGAAGCTTTTGAGAGAGAGAATTCCTTGCGAGGATAAAGCCCTAACCACCCAGAGCAAGAGAAAATTGGGCATCACTTAAGTCTTCTTGTCTGTGTGATCTGAAGACTTATTACACTTGGGGACTGTGCATCCTCCAGACAGTTAGGCGTCGCGTTCAGAGCATTCAAGAGACATTGTGGATTGCCAGTGAACGAAGTCTGTGAAGGTTTGGGAGTCTACCTTGAAGACTTACCAAAGTGATTGGGCGAGGACTATGTGACCTTAGCTCAAGGAGAATACGGTGAGGACTTGGTGTCCTGAGCTGCGTGTTCAGGACTGGGTGTCCGGGACTGTGTGTCCTAAGGTTTAAATACCTAGCCGCTCCAACCAGACGTACAGTTGTCACAGCAACTGGAACTGGTCCAACACATCATTGTCTTCAACGAGTCACTGGTTTCATCTTCACTTTCTTTTACTTACTGATTACTCATTGTGAAGTCATTGCATGTCTGTTCTATCTTTTGTCTTCACAACGTGAGTGTATGATCTGTTTGGCTTCATAATATCTTCCTACCTGATCCTTATTACACTGCAGCTATTTGTCACAGTGCTTTCACTCTGTTGATACTTGACCATGGCTTGCCTAGTGTAGTCTACCTTCCGCTGCATAGTAATAGGCATATCTCTGCTGTTTGTCTTCATAACTTCCACGTTTTGAAGACTTTCATAAAAATCGCCTATTCACCCCCCCTCTAGTCGATATAACGCACTTTCACTCACTCAATTCGGCATTGGCCTCCTCCACTTTGGTCTCGGCCTCCACTTCGCCCTCTTGATGATTGAACATCGAGTCATAGTTGAGATTGTCAAGCCCAAGCATATTCGACTCCTCCAAAGATGACAATAATTTCAGCCGTGTTCATCTACGCACCACGACAAGAACAACAACAACAATATTCATCACCCTATGGTCGTAAGAAATGCCAAACAATGCACCGACTAAAATGAAAAGACATTTTTTTACCTTGATGGCATTTCGTCGACCACTTGGTGGCCACGGCCCTTATTGCCGGCAGCAGCGGCCGGACATGCCAGAGGAGTGGTCGTAGGGGTGGTCGAAGACGAGGTCCGAGGCGCCGGACGAGGACGAGGCACCGGAGCCACCTTCTTGTCCTTCTTATTCGCCACCTCCTCGGCGAGCGCCGGTGCGGCCGCCGTCAGCTTCCTTGCCCGCTTACCGACGGTTGGAGCAGCGGGACGGCAGCCTGCCGTCGCCGGAGATGCAGCGACCTTGCTGTGAGCGGTAGTTGCCGGTGAGGTGGCTCCAAGGAGGTTTTTTGGTGCCCAAACTTTTTTTAATGTAGGCGGCGGCGTGGTGGTCGTTTCTGACAACGATGCGTTGACGGCGATGGCCGGCAGGGTGGCGAAAGGGTCTTGCCTCTTCATCCCAACAGGAATCGTGGGCATCGGTGGTGGTTGCGCCGAGTAGGGGTCCAATTAGCCACCTATTATCCTCCACGGAAGGATTATACGAGATCGGTTAGAGATGCTCTTCGGAGTTAAATTATAAGGGATCGGCTAGAGATGCTCTCACACCTCAGTTATAATATGATCAAGTGCATTTTCCGGTAACAAAAATCCACCGTAGTTTTCCCAAAGAAGAAAAAAGTCACTAGGAAATTTGTCTTATATAAAGAAAAATATTGCAATCTCAAGTGTGTTGAACTCATCCCCCGCAAAAAAAATAAACCGTGATGAACTCATGATGCCTACGATGATTCTCATCAACATGGATTTTGTTTAGCACGGCTACTCCTCACGCATGCTTGAACATCTTCATGCTCAGCCAATGCAGGTACACAGCCACGATTATGACAGGGACCGTCAGGGGCACAAGCAAGCAGTAATACCTGGAAAACAATGAACAGATCAGGCGGAGCAATAACGCGGCAATCTCAAAACGAAAGTGAAGTACTAGTGCTCCAGGTGAGGTGAGTAGATATCATTGATGGCACCTGTCGTTCTGAACGGCGAGCAAGAACCAGTTGTCGGACGGCGCGAGGGCCTTGGACCAGACGGCGACGTAGAGGAAGCCGGCGAGGAGCGTGACGCCGAGCGCGACGAAGGCGGACCCCATTACAAGGTTCGCGGGGAGAGGCATGGCTCCGGTCGGTCGATCTATCTGAATCTGAAAGAGCAACAAAGTGAAGAAAGGAAAATGTGTCTTCTGAGGCATTGCGCCGAACAGCTTGTGTGCGTTTAGACAGAGGAGGGAGGGGCGGACGGGCTTGACGCAGCAACAAACCTGCGCGGGGGCGGTCGGAGGGCACCGGCGGCAGCAGCTCGTCGGTCTGTCGCTGGCGCTCTCGGCCACGAGTCCAGAAAAGTAAAAGGGAATCACCGTCAGCGGCCGCCGCTCCCCAACGCCGAGGCCACGCCGCACGCCGGCCGTCGTCTGCTGCCTTCTTCTATTTCAGGTGAAAACCCCTATCTCATCTACCAGCATACATACGCGGGCGCTATAAACGATGCCTAGGACAAGCGAGCATAGCAAAGCACGTAGCCCAGTTTTCATAGACTTGGTATAAAAACAGGACACGATTTGTTCTTTCATACTCGAATCATCTGTGCATAGGCCAACACAGTAAACATTGCCCGGCCCATGCTCATCTCGTTGAGCAAATGATGTAGAAACACCACAGCTCATCTTGACTGAACCTGAACCTATAGGTGACACTGGCACCAAACATTTTTAATTTTTTTGACAGAACTGGCACCAAACATCACACACTGCCCACATAGACATAGGGGAGCACACCACAGAAATGATCCTCAAGTCATGTAGTACGTCAAGGCTCAGACGTTCAAGACACACTACAATACAACAAGGATCTAAAACTTCATCATAATTAAAAGGTCCTCATAGTTCAAAGGCTCGCGAGCTTCGAGCTTGTCTGACTGACAGCCCTATCTGTAGGCCGCTACTTCGTCCCTAAACAGAGAGATGAGATCATCAACGCTCATCGGGAAGAATTCTGGCTTATCTCTCAACCTGACGCTGACCTGCAATAGTACGAGCCATCCATCCACATATATAATTCAGAATTTCATACAAGGCATAACTAATGCTTTTATCGACAACAGTGGGTGTGAAGAAGTCAAACCATTTCAGATTCCACCTCTGTTGGGCCCACGGCAAGAATATAGTTGAACTGGGCTAACTGTGCCACGCATACCTGAAAATGAAACCGGCCATAACGATACACGACCTATTATGTTTTGATATCTGCACAAGCTGTATTTACTTAAACTACCAGAGATATGAAGAAAACATGCAGCTGCACTATAAATAAATGCCTAAAAGAAATGGACAATCCATGAGATCCAACAATAAAACTACTACACCACATAACTGAGACTACCTTCTTGCCACTCAAATACTGAAATACATTGTAACTAAAAATTACTAATAAAGAAAGAAAGAGTTTGTGCCAAAAGGCATGATAGAATTACCTTCTTCTGGATTTTCTTATCAGTCATGTCGATTTCAACATCAAATCCAGCGTTATGTATCTTAGCATGAACCTGAGCATCAGAAGAGGATTGTCATTTAACTTGAAAGAAAAAAAACTCTGGTTGATTGATTACCACGAGAACCAGCTAAGATACTGACAAACTGCTAAACATACCGAATGGAAAAACAGTCACCAACAGATTTCAAACTAACACACAAGGGCCATTTACCTGTTTTGCATATTCTAGTGAATCGGACGATATAGAGCAAACAATGGCTTGACGAGGGCTGAGCCATAACGGCCATTTACCACAGTAATGCTCCAAAAGAATGGCAAACATCCTTTCAACCGATCCTAGTATTGCCCTATGTATGATTACAGGCCTCTCAAGCTTGGCTTCCTCCTCTGCTGCATAAGTCAGCTTGAAGCGAACAGGCAGCGCAAAATCCAGCTGTAACAGGCATTAATTAAAGGTTAGAAAAGAGAATATTGTCTACAGTTTATGCCAACATACATAAGAACTATAGAACCTGAAGTGTTGCACACTGAAATTTTCTTTTGAGGGCATCAAACACACCGATATCAATTTTTGGGCCATAGAAAGCACCATCTCCTTCATTAATCTGCACACCGACATCTAAAATTAGTAACTTGATTGAAGATCCAACAAGCAATCAGGTCCAGGCAGTTTCTTGGCATAGGGATATAGCACTTGAACATTATTGTGAGGCAGACACAGGTGCTGATACAAATTGAAATTTCAACCATAATATGAATTAAAAGATATGCAGATATTCACATTAGTAACTGTGAAACTAAAAACAACATGTATGCCAGAGTGAAATATGTTGATGCTCATCAGATGCCAATCGCTTGTATAAAGTATATCATCATTAAATTTTATTCTACTACCACTGTAGATCATCATAGAGTATAACTTAATTGAGTAAGAAATCAGCATTGACAAGCCAAAGCATAATAATGTGATCACAGAAAATATTTTGGGGGCATGAAATCACGGCAGTGGTCGAATGCAAGTATAATTAGAAATTATAGAATAATTTAGTGAAAAGTCCCCCTTTTCCTATACTGGAAATACTAGATGCTGAACATCTGGCAGCATAGAGTGATGCGGACATTAAGGGAAAATGACCAGTTACCTCCCATGGCTTCCCAAACTCATCCAAGGCTTCTGCCAGTTGTTGTTCTGCTTTGTTCCAGGTTTCAATATCACCTAAATACTTCTCTGGTCTCTAGAAAAAACAAATGTAAGATGTCAAGATTATCGATTAATCTGTAATCGACAACAATTATTAGATTTAAATGTTGTAAATATGTAAATTTATTAACTAGGTACATGTAGAAGTAGGATAGGCCATGTTGCCCAAGTTCTAGTAGATACATAACTATGATAGCAGATAAGAATTCCACAAACAAGAAAATTAATTAAAAGAATTCCACACACATAATACAGGAGAAATAAATTAGTATCTCGACCATTTTGAAGTTTAGAATATATATATAGAGATCTAAAGTTCCAAATAGTTTGTAGATGCTCCCAAAATATAGATAAGATTATATGATTACCGTTGATAACTCCAACTCGTAGTTAAATCCAAATATGCCGTAGACATAATTAATGAATTCCAAGACACTCTTAACTTCCTCTTTGATCTGCAACAAAGCAATAACTTCTATTTAAACGTAGGCAGTGATACAACCTGAGAGAAACATCTAATCTAAATCCAAGCCACAGTGAAACTACTGTAAAAAGAGAGTCATAACAAACACTTTATGTGAGGAATATGCAAAAGAACCGGAATTTGCTGGAAATGGCACACACAGAGTACAATCTCCACTAAGAAATTTAATCCCTTTCTTAAATAATACTCCCTCCGTCCCAAAAGAAGTGTCACTGATTTAGTACAACTTTGTACTAACTTTGTAATAAATGAGCGATCCTTGTTTTGTGATGGAGGGAGTAGAATATTAACAAAAATGCATGGTCTAGGTCTACCAGACTTACTTGGCTCTCTCTGCAAAAAATATGGGCATCATCCTGCAGGAATGATATAAAAAAATTAAATAATGGAAGAAATAAAATTGTAAGACGCTAACTGGCGATTAAAATTGTTGAAACTAGCAACTCAAGGGATAGTATTAAGCCTTACCTGTTGGAATCTTCTAACGCGTGTCAAGCCTGAAAGTGCTCCACTAGCCTCGTTTCTGTGAAGAACTCCAAAATCAGCAATGCGCAGTGGCAACTCTGTAGCATATTCAATCCGGAATTCAGGTTTAATAACGAAGGAGTAAATATACAGCATAATTAAAATTAGAGAAGGAGCTCACCTTTGTAAGAACGAGTCTCGTGCTTAAATATTATGCAATGCCCAGGGCAATTCATTGGCTTAAGACCAAACTCCTCTCCATCGATCTGCACAATAATAAAACAAATAGGCACCCTTAGATACTACAAATACGCGCACATACAAGTCAACAGAAGTTACAGTTGCATAACAGTCTCTAACTTGATGGTGATATATTCTGTGACTTGTGCAAAACAAATCTCCTGTCAATACTTACAATTATGTTATACTTCCTCCGATCCATATTAATTGTCGCTGATTTAGTACAAATTTCTATTAAATCAGCGATAATTAATATGGATCGGAGGGAGTAACATTTTACGGAGTACATGCATGTGCCGTTATGTGGGCGCAGAACTACAGAAAAAGAGGCCACCAGGGCGTCTCTACTGCAAAAACCTTTATAGCTGAAGCCCGCCCGTCACTTGTATGCAAGTACCAGTGACGGATTACTAGTGATGGGTTGGCATGCTCTTCACTATGGGCATTTCGGGCCCGTTACTAGTAACCGTTCTGTAGTAGTGCATGTGCACGAGAGAGTTGATGGTGGCAAGTCGAGCTGGAGATAAGTTGTGGCTTCTATTTTATCCACCTGTGTTCTTTCAGTTAGTAATGTGGTTTAATTTGAAGCCTGTTATCAAATATTTCAAGAAGTTTCCTCTTATTGAGATAGTTTCTAGATTGTTAGGATCTGGTTTTGGTTTTGACACCTTTCCCTGTAAAGGGGACTTGGCCAGATGAATAAAGCAAGCAAGAAAACCCGATATCCATCTTCCAGTTCCTTCTATTACCCGATACCGCCTTCCATCGAGCACACCTGCGGTAATGTGTTCATACCAGGTGCTTACCTCAAAAAGAAACATGTTCTCCTTGTAGTTCGCACTATGCCCAGATGTTTCCCAAAGCTTCATCTTGAGAACATTTGGACTCTCAACCTAACAAATACATAAGGAACATAAGCAAAGGAAACAGATGTAACTGTCAATGATCTGAAAAGCTAGTTACTACTCCCTCTGTAAAGTAATATAAGACGTTTTAGATCACTACTTGGAGTACCTAACAAATGAACACTTACCTCTTGGTAGCCTCTGTCCCTGTATTGTTGTCGCAAAAAAGCCTTCAATTTGTTAACTATTTTTGTACCATGTGGAAGGAAGAAGCAACTTCCTGGGCTGCACAGGGGTGAAGCTAATCAAAGGTCTAGCACATGACCATGACCCAAAGATGTAAAAGGAATGAAAAAATAGTAGTATAAGAAAGACAAATCTAATCGAGAATGCCAAGGTACCTAAGCGAATCGAAAAAGAAGAGTTTCTGGGACTCCCCCAATAACCTGTGATCACGCCTCGCAGCCTCCTCCATCATACGTTGATATTCCTGCAGATTATCAAGCAATAAAAGTGTATGTAAAACACAACAGGTTTTCATAAAATGAGAGCATGAACATGATCGTTAGGAATGTATAGTTACAATTCAAAGAAACAAGTTCAGCTTGCACTCTTATCTTGCACTCTTATCTTGCACTGTTGACATCTAAAACCAGATCAAATAACTGCCTACAGTGGTATTGGAATCAGTTTCGGCTTTTGTTACCATGTTTGATAAGTTCGAGGTACTTATTCTGTGTATAGTAACATGTCATATCTGACTTTCCATATCAAGATCCCAGTAGAAATTAGAGAAAAATACATGATGATGTACCTTGAGAAGTTTAGCATCAGGGAAAGAAATCCCATATACTCTCTGCAGGCTCTCACGGTCTGCTTTTCCCCTCCAATATGAGGACGAAGCCTATAAAACATTTACATGTAAATTCAAATCTGAAATACTACTAAATCCCATCAAGACGAGAACTTTGCTAAAGAAAGAAGACCGAATTACCTTGAGGCAAGCAAAAGCTTTAACGAAAGAAGTATTCGGGATGTGCGGTCCACGGCATAGGTCAACCAAAGGGCCACATTTATATAACGTAATGGGCTTGTGCTCAGGCAATTCATTGATGATTTCAACCTTAAATTTATTCTCAGCGAAAAACTCGAGGGCTTCATCCCTGGAGACCTCAATACGTTGGAATGGCTGCTTTTCGGCGATCGCTCTTCGAGCCCGGTCTTCAATGCGACCGAAATGCGAGCCATTCAGCGTGACATTGTTGTCGTAGTAGGCGTCATAGTAGAAACCTTCCCCTCTCGTAGTACAAGGCCCGATGCACAGTTTGCAGCCGTACACACGCTCGAGAGCCTGCGTATGTTCATTACCTTGGGTTAGAAGAAACTTGAATTGAAAATGAACTATCTGTTATCATGCTATGCTCATCAAAAGATACTTTGACAGGGACAAGCTTTGAACTCACCTCTCCAAGAATGTGGGCACTCGAGTGCCATAGAGTGTCCCGCCCTTCTTTGCTATCGAAGGTTAGCAAGTTCAGTTGGCAGTCGTCTTCCAGCGGCCTTGTCATGTCCCACAGTCCTCCGTTCACTTGAGCTATCAAACAGCGAGCTGCTAGCCCGCTTGATATCTCCTTGGCGATGTCCATCGGGGTCGACATCCACTTCTTCCCCTCCTGGACCGTGCCATCATGCAAAGTAATCCTGAAGCATCGTAGTGAAAATAATAATATCACTCACGAAAGCACACTAATTGCAGCCACGTGAAGCTGGCGATTCCTAGATCCAAAGCAAAGAGTCTTTCTGACTTTTCTGTTATGTTTTCATCTAGGAGTTTTTTTAGTTGATGGTTAGATTAATTCATGGATCATCCTCTACCTTTTAGGGAAATTCATTTAAAATGTACAGTATAAAACAAGAATTGATTAGAAAAAGGGATTCTAGATTAGTTCAGTAAGTACAGGTAGTTATTTGAGAAAGTTTCGAAAACAAAGAAAAAATAAATGAATCAATCTAGTAGACAAGCATTCTATCAGATTCGAACCAATGACTTGCGTCTTAGCACGAGGCGGCCGGCAATGCGAAAAATGAGCTAAACGATGGCAGGCCATATTGGTGAGCCACAAACTTCGTGCGTGCGCTTGAATGTTTAACAAGCAAATCAGAGGTATGATTCAAAAGTTTATATTAGACTTGAACATGTTATTTGTACAGTGCTAGGCAGAGAGCATATGCCCCCAGTCCATACTCTTTCGGTAGCGAGGGGAGGGGTGATAATCGTATGCCACTCATTCAAAACAGAGGGATCGAGAACTGACTTGATGGGACTGCCGCCGTTTTCGGCGTGCCGGCGGGCCTGCCTGTCCAGTATCTGCTCGAACAGGCGGTCACGCTTCCCCGTCACCGCCTCCAGGTACGCCTGGTCCGGCACGGCGGCGGGGGGCGGGGCCTGCGCCTTGTCCTTGGCGCCCATCCCGGCGGCGGCGGAGGGCGTTGACTGGCGCTTTGGTAGAAACTCAAACTCGGGAACGATGGAGATGATCGTTTTGGTTGCACAGCAAAGTGTCCTGGTTCTCGTACAGAGGGGCTTCTTTACAATGCCACGAAACTTGCGGGCTACTCTCAACTTGCCCGCCGCTCTTCCT